>NW_024349797.1:8683231-8784787 GCF_902729225.1 Pteropus medius
CCACTATACATTTTCACAATTAAAATTCCTTTTTACATAATACAATTTTTTTTTTTTTTTAAGATTAGGAGAATAATCATGATTGTGAACTACTGCTCAACTGCACAGGGTGATTTTTCCCTGAACAAACAGTTGTGTGGCGGTTGGATTGATGCCCTCAGTCATTAGAACAGCCAGCCCCATGAGAACACCTAGATGTTTACCTGGGTGAGACCCCAGGCTTTTGCAAAGATTCTTTTCTATATGCCAGGTTGCTAGGAAACAGGGAGGTACAGACAACCTCCAGGAGGAGTAAATAAGTATTTTGTTATGCTGCTAGGCAGTCTTGGAAAAGAGCCTTCACTTCCACCACCCATCCCCTTCAAAATGTATATTTCTACTAAGCCTTCAAACAATTGACTTTCAAGTGCATACTCTCCCTTTAACTTTGTCTAATCACTTCTATCCAATTTATTGCTCTCTGTTTAAATGTTTTATAAGAAAGTAGAAGACTGCTTTGATTTTATACATATATATATGTGTTACAAATTACTCAGCAGGTGCAGATAGTTCTTTTCTCTTTTCCCCAGTGTTCCCTTTTGTATATGGAGATGTCTCAAGTCTCTTCTGGTTTCAGCCTTGATCTTATGATTCTTAATCTGATGGTGACTTCCCAAGTAGCCATTCCCAGCTGTTTGTCTATGAAAAAGCCCCTCCTTGGAAAGCAGTTTCATCTTTCTTTGTGTCACCTTGTTTGAGGAGCAATGAAATCCAATTATCCTTTACAATGATTTGTGAAGTAGCAAATGGAGTTGACATCTGTTCAGCAAATTTAGAAGACAGTCCATTTTTATTTCCCCCCCTATGGAACTAAAGTCATCACAGATTTTGTCCTTTGGCCTTCCGTCGGTCTCTTGTTATAGCTTCGTGATAATCTAAGCAAGGTTGATTTAGAAAACTAAAAAGAGAGAATGGGATAAGAACAGAAATGACTTTTTATTATACATAGAAGGAGCAGGGTTTGGCCTTGAGCATTTCATTGAGAGATCAGGGAAATTAAGCAACCAGTGTGTTGATGGCAATTTATTCACTTATTAATTTAACTATATTTATTGAACCCTTATAGTACATGAGGTATTTTTCTAGCTATGGAGGATAGGGATGTGACTAATACACTCAATTTCTCTATTCTCATGGAACAACTAGACAATAAAGAACTAAATATGTAAGCAAGGTTATTACTGATAATGGAAATTGCTATGAAGAGCATAAGAGAGGCTACCATGATAAAGAGGGGAATAAGTGATGTTCCTTCGGGGGTTCAGAAGACAGCATTTAAACTGGGTTTTGAATAGAAAGGAGCCAGCCCTGCAAAAAAAAAAAGGCGAAGGGGATCAGAATATGCCACTTCAAAATATACCATTTGGCACAAAGATTATTTTGAGCTGAAAGCAATGAAGAAATCGCAGAAAAGGGAGGGCTCTCTGCCTTCCCCCTTTCTGCCTAAAAGCAGGACATAAGTTTTCCTATGTAAAGGTGACATAAATTTTCATTTGTCAAGGTGTTTCCCTCTTGCATATCAGGAAGAGGAGAAAAACTCTTAATCATTGGAGAGGACTCAGACTTATCCCAGGAGACAGTGCCAGTTATCTCTCATTACAAACCTTACTAAGCAATCTTGACCCACCTTACATTTCCTAGTCACCTTGCTACAATTTACCTCTCTTGGAAGCCCAAACTCTCCCTTTAACTTTGTCTAATCACTTCTACCCAATTTATTGCTCTCTGTTTAAATGATATACAAGCTTCTAATTCTAACTACTTCTTAAAGTTTTCACTTCTGTGTAGCCTCTGTGTATGTAAAACTAAAAACATCCATTAAATGAATGTGCCTTTTCTCCTATTAAACTGTAGTTTATCATTTTCATTCACAGTTCCCAGATGCTGAACCTAAGAGGGTAGAGTAATGGTCCCCCCTACAACAGGGGACCATTTCCAAGAAAGAGAAATAACAAAAAGTCTCTGAATCGAGAACTACCTTGACATGTTTGAAAAGAAGTACAGTGAATGGGGTTTAAAATGTGAGAAGGGGCTAGATCATGGATGGCTTTATAATCATTGGAAAGAGATTTGGCTGTGTACATATGCATTTATTTATCTACAGAGACTATTGAGGAAGCTAAGTAGGAGAATAACAACTTTTATTTATTTTTTAAAACGTCACACTGGCTGTTTTGAGAAGAATGGATGATAGATAAAAAATGGAAGGAGGGAGAGGATTCTGGGAAGATGACAACAATGTGAGAACAGGTTTTTCTGTTTCTCCAAATTGCTTCATAAAAACAGAGCAACGAGATATCAGAACGAAAATATGGATGATATTTACAACAAAATTAGATGGCAAGTTACCCCCCAAGAGTCTACAAATACAAGGGGGTACAGACAGCCCACATGTACCCTGATAGCATGCATTTTCAGGGGAGAGTGAACATTAGCAATGAAGTAGGTCAATTTTAGAATGACAGCTCTGAAAGAAAGGGTTTGCTGCTAGATGAGTGCAAGGGTCTGCATTAAGACTGACTGAAGACTCTAGAACATTCTCACCCCTTTCAGTCAACTTGCTGAGTTTCTTCCTAGGACAGGGCCCTACACTGAGGAGAAACTGCCCTGGGAGTAGAATCAAAATCAAGCAGTGTAGCCACAACAGAGATGAAGGCAGGAGACAGTTGAGACCAAAGTGATGGAGAGAAACAAAGTCAGAACATCTCAGAAAGCGAAGTTAATATATATTTTTAACATTACATGCATAAAACAGAAAAAGGCTGTCTGTGAAACTTGAGAAGCTTTTCTGATTCCTGCCCCTTTCTAGAAGTTCTGAAAAAATAATTTCAAATAAAAACATTTATAGTGATAGAGCCTCATTGTTGCTTAAAGAGTAAGTGAATATGGAGAAAATGTGGGTGAACACGATGCAGCCAATAATATAGGTGAGATTAAAAATATACAGTGGTCAAAGGAGTCTCTACACCAAATGTTTGTTTAGGTAAATCTCAATACATTAAGAAAAATAATTGGTTTATTTACCTTGGCTCCTAATAAATTGTAAGTAGGTGGAGCTGCTCTCGGCAGTACCTTTGTAACTATCGCACACCCTGGCATATGTTTTATTTAGCTTAAATTCTGTTTTTAAGGAGAAGTCTGTTGGAAGCTTGCACAGCATTTGCATTCATACCTTTCATTCACTTTCAGCATTTTCTTAGCCATCCAAGTAGGCATCACAGAAATCCTTGGCAGGGTAAGCTAAGGAAAACAATGTTTGACTGTTTTAATATTCATTGTGTTAGACTTTTGGATTTTTGTCAATGCTGAAATGGAAAGGTTTGGATATCACTGCCCACACAAATGATTATCATTTGAATTCCTTTTCAGACTATTTTTGTCACTTTAACCCAACATGGACTGTCCAGTTGTGGTCTTCTGTGATATGCAGATTAGGTCTTTTATACAAATTTTTGTTACAATGCCTGTAACATGAGTTTCCCTCCAAAATGTTCTTTCACACAGTAAGCACCGTCAAAGCTACTGTGAGAAAAATGGAACAAGTAAATTTAAGAGAGAAAATAGAACGATATAAAAAGAAATGCTAGACATTCTCTTACTTAACACCTGCTCCGTTAGCTTTCAACTTGTATAAACAAATAGCTGCTTCCATTTCTGTGCCTCACTCAGATGTTCCTGGGTTTCTTTCAGAGAAACCTTCACCACTGCTCTCAAGGGACAAAGAGAGCTATGGAATAATGCTGCCTATCCAAGGAAGCCAATGGCTTGGATGTCTGGGAACCAATACCTAACAGGTTGCTCCCTCTGCTGAAAGTCACAGCCATCATTTCCATCCTTGGGATCAGCCATCATCAAACTCTAATGGCATTTGCTAGAAGCTTCTGACTTACCAGTCTTTCTCATCCCACAAAGTATGGTCCCTATTGCTTCTCCTCATTGCTATTTTTCTTTTCCATCTCGTGCCCTGTACCTATAGCTTCTCTGAAGTTCCATTGTAAACAGAAACCATTGAATTGCACATATTTCATCTATTTATCAAGTCATGCGAACACCGTGTATCCTGACTTTTGATTCAGAAAATGTGCTCATTTCATCTCTGGAATCTAGTCAATACAAATGAAGGGAAAATCTGTTTATATTGTATCGTGGAAAGGTTGAGCCTTTCTTTTTAGTGCAAAGGAGATAAGGATTCATGAAAATTATTCCTGGCATCCTTTCTTGGAACCTGGATTGTATTTTCCCACAGAAATTATAATAAAATTATTTTTCGTTAAATAGATTGCAGGGTTTAGTTAAATTGGTTTTAGTTAAATAGTAAACTAATTTCTCCTATGCCATTATTTCTAAGGATAAATGTGTTTTAAATTTCAAGCAATAACTTATCAAACACTGTTTGGAAGACAACAGCGTTTGGAAGACAACTGCTTATAAGAATCCCTCAATCTTTTCTATGTCTCCTTCTGGTGTTGAAAATATGCACACCAATGTCACATATGTACTATAGATGTATACAGGGTGGAAGTCCAAAGAACAGACTCTTTAGTTAAGTATTACCAAAGACTAATTTTGTAATCATGCCAGAGATGTCTCTATGTGAATAAAGATTTTAGCACTGCCCTTATCGATCTGCTGTTACAGGGAGAAACTTGTCAATAGACAATAATAAAAGAAATGGAAAGGAGCTCAACCTTCGAGAACTTAATGGAAGGCGGACTAGTTCTGCCTAGTGGGGCTGTGGAAAGCTCCATATGGGAGAAGTCATTTAAGGCAGGTGTCAAAGTATAAATGTGAGTCTACAAGAAAGAAAAAGAAGGGATGGGGACATGCTGTCTGCGCATGAGCGAAGACAACAAAGATGGGTCTTCTGTTTGAAATATCGAACATGATTCTCTTTCTGCTATTCATCGCCCATATTTTAACTCTTCACTACAATCCAAAAACTGCTGTGCTTTTATCTAATCTTTTGTTAATTTTTCCCAGTTCCTCTACATGTTTCAAATAGCCAAAACACCATCATCTTGTGTCGTAAATACTCGATGTCCCTGACTTACATCATTTTCTAGAGATAGCATAAGCATAAAAGGCATCGGGATTCTCTTCTGCTTCTCCTCACAGAGCCCTACCGAGGCCTCCAAGGATTATGCTTAGATTGGGAAAGGAAAGTCTGTCCTCACTAACTCTCTTTCATACCTGTGTTCCATCCATTATGCATTACTCTCAAGTGACAACATGCACCATACTTTCTCTCCCCCAAGGTTTTGCATACCCTGTGCCTTCTGCCTTGAGCATTTTCCCTAACCATTTAACTTAGCTTATTTCAGTTTATTATTCAGAATGCAATATTGATGTTCTTTCCTTTGGGTAGCTTTCCCTGAATTTCCAAACCTACCAGATCATTGCATGTTAGGTGTCTCAGTTTTGTGCATCGGTTAAGTCTCATATTTCTCTTATCAAATAACTTTGTGTTATAATTGCTTAATTGTCTCTACTCACTACTGGACTGTCAATTTCTTAAGGGTAAAGATGGTTTGTTTTGTTTATTATTAAGTTCTCAGTGTCCACCTTAATGCCTATAAAAAATGCCTATAAAAAATAGCTGCTCACTAAATATTTGTTGAATAAACTAATAAACACTGTGTAAAATAATACTACCAATAATATCTTTGATTTATTCAGTATTTATTTCTTGATACTTTAGATATCTCATTTTTAATTTAGTTTTTTAACATAATTATTTGTAAGAACTATTATCATCCATATTTTTAGGTAAATAAACTGAGACGAGAAAACTAGCCAGAGATTTTACTTTTTAAAATGGGGCTACTTTGGAGGTTCTGTAAAGATTTTATTTATTTTTCTTCAATATGCTTCTCTTTGTAAATCATTTAGCTTGACATTATGCATTGCTAAGTACTCTCTGTAAAAGCTCTTTGTAAAGTCCATCTCCTCCTCCTCCTTTTTTTTTTTTAGAAATAAGAAAGAGCATTTGCCAAGAATCAATGAACAGATAACTCAAATGGTTCAAACTTGAAAGGTAGACTTTAGAAGCTATGAGAAACTTCTAACCTTGACATTCTCCCATCCTAATTGACAAGCCTGGTGTTGGTTACTTGCTGAGATAAGAGGGATTTTCAGTGTAATATGCAGGTCATTGGTTTTAAGTTTGGTCCATTATAATTTATTGGAGGCCTGACAGTTCTTGGTGTTATAAAGAAGAAAGATTGGCTTTATTAGGTGATTTCCCGATCTTTGGTAATGCTACTTTAATAGATAATAATGTTTAACAACTTGATGACATTTCCCTGATTTTATTTTAGCATTTGGAAGGTGATGAATTCTAGGACTCACTAATATTGGAATGAGCTCATCGCCCAGAATAGTGAGTCTGGGAGTTGCAAAAAGTCCATTTTTCTAAACTTTAGCCCTGTGGCTTTCGTTCTGTGCCTCTCTAAGCACAACCTGACATTTGTGTCTGATTGGTTAAGAGCTTTTAGAAACAATTAAGAGTACACTTGCATACCCATCCAAATGTTCCAACCTAAAATATTTCAATAGAAACAGAAAGCCAAGTTTGAAATGAAGGCTTTAGATACCAGTTTGTATTTAGAGCCAGCCTTATGTGTAAGCAACTCGGTGATGCTTTTGGTTAAATTTTAGGGGCACTTGCAAATACAATGCCCCCACAAAGCTCTTCTAGTTTATTTCCAAATTCCAGAAATGAAACTTGGAGAAAACTTTTTACATCATAATTAGAGATAAGCTTGCAAATAGCCATAGAAATAACACCTAGGCTTACCATTATTATTGACATATGTAATTGTACTAGATCTTTCCCTATGGTCTTTAATGGGGTAAGAGTGAAGGAACTTTAGAACCCTCAGCAGCTGAAAATAGAATGGGGAGAGCTGGTGCATTGAAGACAAGGTAGCCCTTTTATATTTGTTCTAAGAGCTATCCCTGTCCAATCCCGTTTGTCTCACTTTTTCCTCTCTTCCTTCTATGATCTTGGCATCATCTCTCCTCAAACTCTCTCTTTAGCTTTTAGAATAGGGCTTGCTCTTCACTCAGAAAAGCTGATACGGTAGGCAGAATTCCAAGAACGACCCTCAGTAGCCTTCCTTTTGAGTGTAGGTGAAATCTGTGTATATGATGATATATCACTCCCTTGATTATATTATCGTCTATTTAAAGGGTGAACCTAAATTAATCACACGAGCCCCTTAAAGGCACAAAGTTTTCTCCAGCTTGTGATGGAAAGTAAACTTAAAGATTCAAAGTACAAGGGGGATATGATGTACTGTTATTCCTTTTGAAGAGAGAGGGGGGCACACGAGAAGGAATGCTGGTGGCCTTTTGGATCAGTGAATGGCTCAAGGCTGAGTGCCAGCAAAGAAATGGAGTCCTCATTTCTACAACTGCAAAAAAACTGGATTAAGCCAATAGCTGGATGAACCTTTAAGTAGATTCTTCCCCAAATCCTTCATATGAGCCCACAGTCCAGTCCACACCTCAGTTTTGTTAAGACCCAGTTGAGCAGAGAACCCAGTTGAGCCCACCTGGACTCCTGACCTACAAAACTGTTAGACAATAAATAGATATTGTTTTAAATTGCTAAATCTGTGCTAATATATTATGCAACAATAGAAAACTAATACAAATGCAATTCATTCCCCCCTCACCCATAGAAACGTTTGCCGTTTCATACAGCAATTCACAAAACCAAGTCAGCTGTTTAAATACCTTACATTGTCTATAATTTTGTTGTTGATGACATTTGGCCAAGAGTCTAATATTACTACCTTTTGATTGTTGCTCTAGATTTTATCCCTGCTTACCTACTTGGAGCCATGACTCAAAAATCTCTTCAGTCTTTATTTTTTTATTAGTTTTTCTCTATTAGATTACTTCCATTAGCAGAGCTACATGCTATTAATCCTCCCATCTGGAGAAAGAAACTTCTCTTTTGGCCAAATTTTCTTATCTATTACCCGACTCAAATGTCCAGTGCTCCCACAGCAACTCCTTAAAAATCTATTCTTATTTGCCAATTTCCCTTTTGAATTTTTCCTAAAGATTGGAGGCCACAACCACATCTAAATTGTTTTTATTAATTCCCAGTGATTTCTACTGTGCTATATCCAATGGTCAACTCATGCATTTGTCACAGGGAATCGCTATCTTCTGTAATCTGCTCTGAATATAGGTCTACCTTAAAATACTTTCTTTATTTGGTTCTCAGGCCATCATAATCTGATTATGATAATCTCCTACCTAATTAACTAGTTCTAAATCTCTTTGCTAATCCTTCTTCATCTTTATAACTTTTAATGATACCTATACTTTGAGATATATGTTTATGCATAAAATGAAAGAATCAGTATTCAGTTGAATGAATTTTGACAAATGTATATACTATATAACCCTCATCCAATGGAGATGTAATGTTTCCATCACCTTGGAAATTTCTCATATGCTACTGAAGTAACCACTGTAATGTTTCTATAACTATAGATAGATTTGCCTGTTTTTGACCTTTCATAACTGGAACATAGTATACATAATCTTTAGTATCTGACTTCTTTTGCTCAATTTAATGTTTTTGAGATTTATCCATGTTGCTACATGTAATAGTAGTTCATTCCTTCTTATTGTTGATATTCCATCATGTACTATCTCTTCTTTGTAGATGGGCATTTGAGTTATTTTCTGTATTTGGCTCAATTGTTTCCTGCATTGGGAGTAGCTATGAGCATTCTTGGGGAAGTCTCTCTATGGAAATATGTTTTTATTTTTATTTTAATAAATACGTAGAGGGATTTTGCTGGATTATTGGGTAGCTGGATGTTTACTTTTATAATAAGTTGACAAAGTGGATAAACCATTTAAACTCTCCATGAGCAAGTATGAAAGAGATTGTTTCTTGATGTCTCCTCTGTCTGATATTAATACAGGCACACCAACTTTCTTGTACTCTTTCTTTTAAACCTTTTTTTTGTTTGTTTTTACATTTAAAGTTTCCCTCTTGTAAGCATTTTATTTTTATCTTTTTATTTTTATCTTGTCTGACAATCTTTCCTTTAATTGGAGTACTTCATATATTTATATTTAATGTAATTACTAATTAGGTTAGTTTTTTAAGTCTAGTATATTGCTATTGGTTTATGTCTGTCTCATCTGTTTGTTCCTATGTTTCTCCTTTTCTGTATATGTTTGAATTAATGTAATTTTAATCTTCCATTTTATCTCCTCCAGTGACCTTTAGTTGTATGATTTTGTATTATTTTTATTTTTGTGTTTGCTCTAAAAAATATAATATGTATCCTTAACTCATCGCAGTCTACTTTGAATTAATACAATAAAACTTTGCAAACAATAGAAGCGACAACAACATAATTTCATTTAACCCTAGTTTTTATCCTTTCTCTATTGTTGTTCTATATTATATTTTTAATCTATGTTATAGTTTCTTTGCTTCTAGATGTTGGAGGGGCCCAGGCATAAATCCTTGGGTCTTTTCACTTTTTAATCTATACTCATTCTCTTAGTGGTCTCATGTAGTTTTATGGGTTTCAATATGCTGATGAACCCCAAATTATACATGTAGCCCTGACTTTTCCCATGAACTTCAGACTCATGTATTAGACTTACCACTTGACACATTAATTTCGATTTCTAATAGGAATTCAAATATTTCCCTCTAACTGTGTTATTCTCACAATATTCCCCATTTCGTTCAATTGCAACTTCATTTTTATAGTTGCTCAGAACCAAAACTGTTGTACTTGACTGTTCTTTTTTTCTTATATCCATACCTGCTCCTTAAATAAATCTGGTCAGTTCAACTTCCCATATGTATTCAGAATCTGACCACTTATTACTTCCCCTTTTACACCCCTGACCCAGATCACTATCAATACTCCTGATTATCACATTGGCTTCCTTCAACCTTATGCCTTTACTCTCCTTCAATTTAGCAGTTATAGAGTTTTTTTTAATTTAAGTTGGATTGAAGCCTTCTAATAGAGTCTCATCTTACTCAGAGTAAAATCCAAAGTCTTCACTGTGATCTGTAGGGTCCTTCATTCTCTGACTCCTGTTACTGCTCTGTCCTTGCCTCCAGTTTCTCTCTTCTTGCCTCACTTATTCTTCATCCACAGTAGTAGATTTTCCCCTCAGCCTTGTGCACTTGTTCTTCTCTATGCCTGAAATGCTTTCCCTGAGATATTAGTTATATAATTCATATTCCTGTCTTCAAAAGAAATAAGGATGTGAATTCTATATCTAATGAAGACCTCACCTGGTGCTCCTCCCTGACACGTCTAGCCACCCTTATTGCACTATTTTATTGTGAAGTGCTTACTACTATCTGACCTATTTTTATGTTTTCTTTATATTGCTAATCATTTGTACCTTCCACTAAAATGAAAACTTCATGAGGGCTAGGATGTTTGTTTTGTTCACATAGGAGAAAAATAAACATTTTAGATTCATGAATTTAATAAAAGAATGGATCTTCAATTTACTTATTAGCAAACTGAGGCTTATGGAGATAAAGTGACTTTCCGAAGGTCATACAAACAGTAAGTAAGTGGTTGAGTGGAGATGAGATGTGTAGCTAAATGAAGGTTAGGGTCTAATAAAGACATTTGCAGCAGTGTGAACTACTTCAAGGAAACTGGACAATGGGTTGTTCATGGGCAATTATAAGCAATTTCATCATGAAGGATAGAGATGGACAGAACACTTTCTAGGGAGCTCAGATTAAGAGATGGCAGAATGTGTTAAGAAGTGGAGCAAAATGGCTCTCGTTGGACTGAAGAAAAGAAGTAATGAATTATGTTTTGAACATATTGAGTACGATGCAACTTATAGGAGTCTATTTAGTAGTTTTGTTTTATTTTTTTCTGGTCAGGCTAGAGAAATATGAAGGAGGGACACAGAGGTTTAGATATTATATAATTGGCTCTGTGCCTTAAATTAAAAATACAGCAGTCATTTGTCTATGTTGTAATCGCCTTAATTATAGGAAACACTGACTTTACATAATGTCCGTATTCTTGCCTCGTCTTCCAATACGCTTTTCAAGAACTTGCCTTGGACAATGAAGCCAGTGCTATAATCATCTTGCTCAACCCCTAGTGCCTCAGGGCTACAGCACCACACGTCTTCCCAACTCTGGTCACTGTCATTGCTGCTAAGCTTGCATCTCAGGTGGTAGGCTATTTTTAGAGATAGATACATAATGGGAGGGGTGGGTACAGGACTCCTTCCTTTTGTAAAATGGTACCCATATCCATGCTTAGGGTTCTCTGGGATCCTTTCTTATTGTCTCAATATCATTCTAGGTGTGGGTTACATTTTGTTGATGAGGATGAGTTTCCATCAGAGTGACTTAGTTCTGCTCTGCCATTATCCTGGGTATAGTACGTAGAGTCCCCGGCTCTTCCTGACCTTGAGCCAACCATATAACTATTTTTTTTTCAATCTTTGTCCTAGAGTCTTAGAGATACTGGGAAAGTCCTTCTCTCTCTTTCTCAAATCTCCATTCACCTTCTAGCTACCTGTTATCCCTTCAATGACCCCAAACTCTCCAGAATCTCCATACTTCCCTTGCTACTTCCGAACTCCTCAACTCAAGTTTTCCCTGTAAGCCTGTTCACCCAAAGCTCAGTTATCTAGATGCATAGAAAACATTAAACTATTTGAGTATTTTTATATTTTATATGTGAGTATTTTTTCAACCTGGCTGTTTTGCGTTATTCAGAAGCTCAGCTATTCCCTCCTCGACCTCTTCATGCCTCAGTTCTGCTCTTTTGGATGTCACCTAAAAATTCATTGGTCGATTTGATACTAAATATTTTGCTAGACACTTAAAATAAAAAACCAAAAAAAGAAAAAAGGAAAAAAAAAAACAGAACCCTAAACCTCACCTTTTTAATGAGACGTCTCCTTTTACTAATTAACATTTAAATATTGCTTTATAGCTTACAAAGAATTTTCGCATACATTATTATATTTTTTTTCCCACCAAACAACTAGGTGAAGTAGTTAAGGCAATGATTTTCTGATTGTCCCCATGTTACAGATAAGGAATCTGAATCTCAAGGTGGCGAGGGATCTCTGCCAAATGTCACTCAGCTAATAAGCACAAGAGCTCAGATGTGAACTGGATTTTTCAAACCTGAGAAGGATATACCTTTTCTTATGTTCTCTGTATCAGCCTTGGCATGTATGAAAAGGAAGTACTTAGTAAAAGGTCTCTGTTAAACTAAAAATGCTGTGCAATAGGGTTAAATTTGATTTTTTTTTTTTTTCCCAGAAGGGAGACAATAGCATCCATAGGAGTTGAACTCAGGGCCTTGGATGATAGCACAATACACCTCATTGCTCCCTTTATTATCAGTAGGCTGACTTGGCTGCCTATACTTGTGCTTTGAGATGCAGCACTGCACACTGTAGATTGCACACCTAAACTCCCGAGAGCCATACCAGAGAAAACTTCAACATGACGAAGACCCGCCAGTCCCCAGCAGTTTCACCCCTAGACATAATGTCAGTAGAGTGGAGCCTCATCAGTGGCTATTTCCCGTTGCTACCTAATAGGGGAACCATTTATTCTCCAGGCAGGAGACATGAATCCTCTGACAGTATTCTATTATGATGTTATCTTGAATGAGATAATTTGATTTGATAAATGCAAATGCAGAAGATTGGCAGTTACTATGTTTTCTCCCTTTTAAAAAGATTTGAAATTTTAAAGGGGATTCAGTTTAGGTGAAAGATGTTGGATTGCCAGTCCCTTTAGCAGGAATGCTAAAGAGACTTTGCAACCTTCTCGTTACTCTGAATTCTGGGAACTAGTCTTTATCTTTCATTGAAAGAAGTCTTCCTAAATCTAATGTACATCTATATAATGCCACCCGCCCCCAACCACATCAATGAATGGATAAAATAAAATGTGTAAAATTGGATAGGTGATATTATTTAGAGGAAAAAATAAAATAAGCATGTGATCAGCTGTAAGTTGTGCTGTAGCTTTAGTAGCTACTGCTAATATTATGTAGAAAGAAAGAAACTTTACTATATATTCCCGCATATTGGGTTTTAGATACCACGATGAAGAGGTCTTAGCTCAGAGACTGGGATGGGGAATTATTAATGAAATAGGATATTCACCGTTTTATCTCTGCACTTTTCACAGTATTTGGCAAAAGTATGTATTCAATGTATTTATCGAAATGATTTTTTTGTATTTCAGTGGTTAAAAAGTAAACATATTAATAACTGTCAAATGATAACTTATCATTTGTTGGCCAGAAGACACTTTGATCATTTTACTTTGTCCCCCGATTATGCAGATCAGAGAGCTAAGGCCCAGAGGCATTATATTGCCCACTGTCATAGGCTTCTTAGAGACTGAGGTGGGATTAGAAATCCAAGTTTTCAATCTAGTAGTCTACCTGGCCTTAAACCACTGAGGTAGAAAGTCAGTCTTTTATTAAATAACCAGTAACATATTATTAACATGTCATTTCTATAGATTCTTATAGTGGAACATATTAGCTGTGTCTGCTACCTTCTTAGTTCTTAGAATTTAAAGTCATCTAAGATTGTCCTGTTATATCAACAAGAAATGAAATCTTCACTTCTGGATTTATAATTATTGCTAAACTATTGTAGAGCTTTTTTATTTTTAAGATACATGATATTTGAGAGAACAAAGTTTAATTTGTGGTTCCCATTTCTTCCTTCCTACTTAATTCCTAAAATTAAGTTTTGTTTTATTATTTTAATTTTTGTTTTTGGAATAGTTCTCTATTTTTTCACTAATAATAGATATCAATACAATTAAGTGCTATTTATTTTATTTTCTTAAAGAAAGAAATTATATCTTGAATAAATTCTAACAATGAGGATACTGTTTTCTTGCTAAAAGTGAGAATAAGGTGTAGTCAGCCATTCTTTGGAGAGTGACCTGTGAGAAGAAAAAGGGTGGGTATTGTGAGTCAGAGTTAAAAGCATTAGTGAAGAAAAATGTCCCATTTTCCCCCTCATCCTAATGACTTAAATGTGTTTGTGATTGCCGTGATGGCCATTTCTCATGAGGCTAATAGCTGTGATGTGTCTCCGGAATGATTCACTACCATTCCTACTCTCATGCCAAATTATTCCTCCTAAGAGTAAGTCTTAGATACTTCAATTTCCTAAATGTATAAATGGAGTCAGTTCTATTTGGTATAATATTAGGGAAAGTCAGTATTACCCGCCAATAAAGTATAATCTTGTAATGTTGCAGAAATAGCAACCTTCTTCATATTTTTAAATAAAATGCTCATCCATCTCCCTTCATGACACCCAGAGGAGTTTGAAAATGTGACAAGTCATGGAATTAGCTGTTAAAGAAGACCCGCTTCTAGCTGATGTATTGAGTCAATTTATGTTCTTATTCAAGAACAATATAGCCACAAATGCCAGAGCATAAATTAGCCCTGAATGTAGGTGGCAACACTTTTTTTCAAGCTAACAGAGTATCACCCCAAAATATCTCTGAGAGCTTATAAATAAGTCTGCTTTTCTGATCCAGTACAAGCAGTACAGTGAAACGGAAGAGATGGGCATTTCAGAGTCTCATAGCCCGAACTGGGGTTAAAACCCAGGTTTGCCATTTTTTATTTGCGTGATCTACCATATGCCAATTAACTCTTTGAACCTCAGTTTTTCTCATCTTACATCCTAAAACTTGGATAAAATTAGTTACCTTATAGTGAAGTTGTGAAAAATAAATGAGATCATGTTTGTAGATGTTGGTTTTCATCCGATGGGAGTTCCTCTGTCACCTGTCCAGGTTGAGAGTATCCTGCAGAAGCTAAATCCTGGTTTGGTGAGGATTGGTATAAGGAAATTTAAAGATTACTTAAAAAATAATTATAAATGTTATTTACCAAGTGTTTATTTTATGCTGTGCAATAAGCAAAATTCCAAACATAAATTTATTCCTCACAAAACCCTATCTTTTAGTATCTCTGGTTTGCGATAAAGAATGCACAAGCCTGAGAGGATACAGTCTCTGAATCATTGTCAATTAATAAATAATTAAAAGACTTCAAATTTCTGGAGCCTACTATGCACCAGATAATATGCTAGATTTGAAATACACTGGCAAAGAAACCAGGTAATGTCAAGGCCATGATGTTTCTGTGGAGAAGAGAGACTATAAAGTAAACAAATTGCAATAAAGCCTATGAAAGAACAACAATGGGATGATATGGAAGTGGCTAACAAATGAAGTAACATGGAAGAGAAAAATGGTACAGGCTGGGGAGGAGCTAAGGCACTGTTAATTCCTGTGCATACCTGCACTGGGGAACAGATGAAGAAAAGAAGCAGACAGCAACCCTGAGACCCACAGAAACACTTCTTCAGGCATACCTGAATATTTAAGCCCCAGGATATGATGCAACGATTGAAGGAAAAAGTCAGTTAGAAATAAATACAAAAGAGTAAGCATCTTTGTTAGGTCAGAGGTCAGAATGGCTCGGGCCTGCCACAAAGGTACCCAAGGGAAGTGGGGAAGAGGAGGGGCTTCCAGTTTGGGCTCTAACTGGCAGAGAGTCATTGAAAAAAATGCCCTAAATCTTAGGCCCCCAGACTTTCAGGAATAGGCAAAATGTCTTTTCTATATTATGTGAAAGATATGGGCATCATAGGGACATGCAGTCCTGCAAACCCGATTCACTGCTCCCTTGGTGCTACTAAATCTCAAACACTCAACTCATAATCAATGGTGTCCGTTTTCTCAGAGAGCATGGATTATGACTATTTCCATGCAAAGCACTTTTCACACAATATATGGGAGTCTGCCAGTTGGCTCTATGCATTCTAATCTTGGTACTTGCCCTTTGATTTTGGTCCTTGTCATTTATCTTTTATCTGACTTGCTGATCATTTAAAAAAAAAAGTCTTTTTTTTTCCTTTTTTTTTAAGACATGCTGATCAGTCAGCAGATGCTGCCCTCCTGAACAAAATTGAGCAGAGCTGTGCGTCCAGCTTGAGCTCACATCAGTTCCCAGCTCAGCTAGCTGTGGAATATGGCAAACACACACATGGGCACTCAGGGTCTTAAAGAGCAAAGTGCTACCAGAAGAATCTTTCATATTCTCAGATATATTTCGACTTAAATAGCCCCCTCTTGCTGGGAAGTATTTAGTGTGAATGTCCTTAGTTTATGAGAGGGTAGTGGGAGGAACACAGGATCCTCAGGCAGAAGGTTATGAGGTGAAATATAAATGGAGCAATGCATAATCAGCCAGAAGAAGAGCTCCACATACACATAGTGTCAAGTGGATCGGAACTCATTTTCAGGAGGCCTGGAGACCTGGCTCTCCCAGAGCTGAGCTGCGTATGACTTGTGTAAGTTACTTCATAGTAAGTAGCTTCATTCTTAGGAGAATGAAATGAGATAATGCATTTAAAATGGTTAGCATAGTGACAGGTCAGTAGTAATTACTCGATGATTTCAGTTTGCTAACATTGTCCTTAATATTAAATATAATGATTATTGTTATGAAAGTACCAAGTGACAAGAAAAATGATGGCCTGCAGTCTTCATGTGGCTTTTGCATTATCCATATGGAAAGATTTTTGAGTATGTGTTTAATTTTCTAACTAAAGCACCGGAAATGATCTAGAAAAATGTCCGCTTACTGTGGTATCAATTCTCAACCAACCTCTTAATCTCTCTTCTGTACTTTGTTTTTAGGACTAGGTAGTCATTTTGGGGTTGGCACATAACGTTCAGAGAAATCAAGACCTGCATACTAGCAGTAAGCTTCTTGTTGATCCTGAGGAAGCTGAGACAATGGTTTGTGGTGGGTTTCACATCACACTGCCATCCTTCAGCAGGGCAGGAAGCTGACCTCTCTGTTTCTCAGTTTCTCAATATATATTTCAGAAATAATAGTCCCTGCCTAACTGCAAGATTTAGTAGTAGATTTAAAATTAATAATTTTACAGGCAATTAAAAATGACAATATATCTGAAATTTGGCCAGACAAATAGACGGTTTTATTTAAAAACCGAAAACTAGGCTCAGTTTCTTTATCAGAGGAAAAAAAGAGTGGTTTACCTTCTTCAGGAATAAAAATAAAATATCTACAAAGATGGTAAGCTTATTAGTAAATGACTGGTATATACGAGGCAATGGAAATATTACTTTGTAAATGGATGCTTTGCTTCATGATAACTTCCCTAAAATTTGGAGTTTCAATTTCTCCTGAAGCATCTATCAATTTTAATGTCATTGTATGGAGTTAAAGCATCATGTGAGACTGGTGAGCAGTCTGGTTTTTGTAGAGAAGGTGGCTACCTGGGTAATGCTGCAAAGAAAGAAACCAAAATAAGCAATACAAAAAAGTTTAAATATATACTCATATATGTATTTGTTGTCATTTGTTTAGCTTTCCAAAAAAATTCAAGGCTGGCTGGCTTTCTGGCAAATAGCAAATTCCTTTCTTAGGGTAGGATTTTCAAATGGTATCCATTTGCATCTGAGAGTAAGTGAGTTTCAGATTCTTTTACAATAGTAAGTTCAGTTGTGTATTATTTAAAGAAAGGAGGAAAGAGGAACACAGTTAAAAACTAAAGCCTTTGAAACAATGAAAACGAATCTCTTACCTTTGCCCAATGGCAGAGACATATCATGTAATAGAAAACGTCACTTTTAATTAAAGGAAAAACATCAGTAAAAGGCAGCTAAGGGAAGTTAGCAGTATCAGAAATTCTGAAGAAATGAATAACATTGTTTGGGACCACATGCTTTATCTATCTAGCTCTCAAAACAATGAAAAAAAAAAGCACACCATTATTTAAAAATATAATACCATCTAAAATACATATAATTTTTAAAAATATAAACTTTAAAACAATATTAAGTTCAATCAAACTGATTTATGTTTAAAACCAGTAAATACAAGTGTCAAACTTAATATATACATTCACTTTCACACATACACACTTATCTACGATGGAAAAAAGAAATACACAGAGAAAAAGTCATAAGAGAGAGTATGCAAACCTATAGACTATTTTTCCGCTGAGTAAAATGAAAATAAATCCCTATTCGAACACCTTTCAGGCTTTTGAATGTCCCATCTCTAGTATCTGTGGGTAGTGATGGGTTGGCTGACTGCAGCACTTCCAGCATCCTATGAATAATTATCTCTGTCCTGAGTGCTTGCCAGCATGACGCATCTTCATTTCATTAAGGGAAAGAAAGACAGGCTGGAATTGGCAATGGCAGAATTCATTTATCACATTTTAATGGAGAAGCAGCTCAGGAAGGGCCAGCCTAATGAGATATTTCTAAAGAAATTAGCTAGTTTCTATTAAAGGGACATCTCTCTGTCCAGGGTGGTGATGGATAGCAGGGGCACAGCATGGAGAGTTGGGGTTCCCACCCTTCCCTCCGCTTTGCTTTGGGTTTTTGAGGCACATGATCATTTTTGGATGATCTATCACACAAATGCTTGAATGAATCATTATCACAAAGTGATACCAAATTTTAACATGGAGAAAGAGAGACCTGATTTGATTTTCTGGATTTAATTTATTGAGAGAGTCATACTTGTCTACTCAGGCTTGTTTTAACACCAATATCACTAAAATTACTCATGTCTCAATTCTGCAAAACATAAATAGAAAGCTCTCACTTTTATTTTTCTTGTCATTGTAATAATACCTTTAGTTTGGAGTAGATACAAATAAAATTATTCTGACAGAATTTTCTTACCAAAATTTCTAAAGATGACAAACAAAACAAAACAAAAAACAACTTTAATTGCATTTTGATTCAAACTCAATTTACCAAGGCAGAATATACATAGCACTTGTATCAACTAGTGCCCTAATCTTGCATTCTATATTTTCCCTCTATTATTCCTCCAATATGACTATCAATAAGAAGTTTTCAAGTGCATCATATAAATATGAATGAGTAATTGATTATGTGCCTGATTCACCACTGTTGTTCTCTTGGGAAAGGCGTTTTATACTGGCATCTTTGTGCAATAATGTATATGAAATCAGTGATAAGGAGCATAAAGTTAATACAAACTCCTTTCACAAAGACTTAGAAAATATGATCGTTGGTGGTCTTTGTTACAAATAAGAGGCCAGACTTTTGGTGATTTATTCACTTAACAAATATACATTGAGCATCTACTCTAGGCCAGACATTGCTAGATAATAGGAAGATATTGGTAAATAAATAAAGATTCTGTCCTTAATAAACTTACATTTTCATGAAGGACATACACAACAAACAATGGAACAAATAAAGAAATAAAAATAGGTGTGTGATATTGGCTAACTCATCCTACAAACTTCACTGGGTTGTTTACATAACAGATAAGGGGATGCTTTAAAAATTAAAAAATTATAATGGTATAAAATATTGTTAGCATGGTCAATATTGAATCAAACATATTAACATGAGTAGATTTTCTGATACATGAACTTGAGAAGAAAATTTAGAGTGAATATGAATTTAAAGGTAAATATCAAAGTCAAAAGAGAGCCAATACAGCACTGTGGATCATTTCAAAGTCAAGACAAATTGGCAAGAAAGAGCAGGGTCCTGGTGGAAGTATGTTGGAAATATAAAAAGTGAACAACAGCTAGGAAACAGAAGGTTATAATAAGCAAAGCTGGAAGCATGTTGAGTATGAGCTAAATGTTTGGCATTTTGCCTTATCAGGTTTCCATCTGTTGTCTAAACTTTGCAAATTCTCAATAAACCCTATGTCTTGACTTCGTTTTCCTACAAGGGTACATATTTCTATGAGTTACTATAGAGTGTTCAAGGGCTGTCCAACATGGTAGTTCCTAGCCACATGTGACTTAAAAATTTTTTTTATAAATAAATAGAAAGAGTTACTTAGTTATACTAAGAGCATTTCTCAATAGCCACATGTGGTTATGAAGCTGCATGGTGGACTTGGGCAGAAATAATAGACAATTTCTACTACTGTGGAAAGCTCTTTCGGACAGTAGTTCTCTGGGAGGCCTGGGAGCTAGTTTAATGTGCCTTTCACAGAATGGGGGCTTAGCGGGTCTGATGAATGGGTATTGAATAAATATAATGTGTACTACTCAAACATCACCTCCTCGAGAACAGACTGCAATGGGTCCTAGGTAACGCGGTTTTTTTTGACTGGTATATTTCTCTATATCATTTATAAAGAGTAATTAGTAATCACGTAGGTTAGTTACAGTTAATATCTGCTTTCCCCAAATGATTGCATGAACTGTGAACACAAAAGGCCATTCTTTCTTCTTGGTACCTTTTCCTACCCCTTAACTTTATGAACTGAATATGTTGTTTAATGAATGAATAAAAGATGATATGGAAAGGAATGGCATAGTCTTACTGTATTACTGTATACACTTTTGAATATAGCTAATTATGTGCTACAGAAATCCCTAAGTCAGATTGAGGACTAGCAGGTTATCTCTCTCTTAGGGTTCTAACCCTGTCTGTGTTAGTCATGCCGAAGTCTCACTGATGCATTGAGTGCTTCACTGGGGGAGCTAGATCTGGCTCGGACCTGTTTTACTGTCCTGAGCCATGATGAAAGGTTCTACCACTTAGTAGAAGCTGAATATCCACTCTGGAGATGCTAGCCTTCGGAAGTCAAGTCTGAGGTGAGGAAGTGTGTTCCCTGATCCATGAACTGACCACTGGCACCAGGGACGTGCCATCCTGCATAATGACTCATCATTCAGGAAAAAATTGTGTCCTAACCTTGTGCTACACCAAGTAGAAAAGTTTGCAGTTTGCTGGGGGCTCTCCTCTTCCTTGTGGTCATAGGGAGGAAGGCATGGAGGCCCTCCTGGCTTTGGCGGTCAGTACAGCTTGATTCTAGAGCAGTGCTCTAAAGAAGGGGATAAATGATCCTGTCTGTTAGGAAAAAAAAAGTGTGCTCACTGAAAGAGCCAATGTGAGTCTCTCTGACAGATAAAGAAGCTACAGTAGATGAGAAAGTGTGGTCTCTGTGCTGGCAGCAGGGCTCTTGCCCAGTAATTTGTTACAAAGGCAAATTCTCATGACTCTGTGGTCCAGCAATGTGTTTAAACAGGCTTCCCCAGGTGATTCTGAGGAGTGCTGAAGTATGAGGACCACTGGGCTAGAAGGCTGTGAAGTGCTGTTGTACCTCTGCACCATGGAGCTTTGGGATCAGAGCCCAGTGACAGAGGCTGGGTCCCACCCTATGCAGAAAGACTCACTTCTTAGAATATCCCTAAGGAAAGATCGTTCCCTAGCATCGCATTCAGAGTCACTAGATCCTTCAGCCTTCCCAAGACAGCCCAGGGAGGAAGAGCTTCAGGTGATGAGATTTTCTCGTGTAAGGGTTGCCGGGGCTCAAGCTGGCACCAGGAGTATTGGGTCAGGACTTATTCTGGCACCTGGTACCTTGAGGACCGAGGAACACTATCTTTCCTGTCTCTACAATGATCCTCTCCTTTCTGAGATAGAACAACTTCTATTTTTTAAAGCCATACACCCCAATATCTTGTAACAATGCCAGACTTTTTCTGAAAAATCTCCTCAGCGACTTTTAGGGATTCAAATTGGTGTTTTTTCCCTGTTAGTCCTGTACAGTTAAGTAGCTGGTCCTTCCACAGTGAAAGAAGACAAAGACCAAAACCAAACAAAATTAAACAATAATTTACTCTCCAGTGAACGGTAATTTTCTTGTAGAAAAAAAAATATTTGAATTCAAAAGAATCCGTTTTTTCTTGTCTTATTTTGGTGCATTTGAAGCTCTGGCTGTCATCTCCTCATGACTATATTCAGGAAATAAAATCATAGAGCTTGCCTTGGTTCTACATTTCAGTCAGGAAATTAATCTGATCAAATGTAAAGCCCTGATCCTAACAATTTTTTTCTCTACATAGTGCTTATGGAGAAAAGAAACAGCTGGTCGCCATGGTGTCTTAGATGCCATTGCTCTAGGCATTGTGACTTACATTTGGCAGCAGAGTCATTTAATCATTGGCTGTGGGGGAGGTTTTCGAGATGGACACTATTAAAAATGACACCAGATCTCAATCAAATAGAATTTCTGGGTAAATTTCGATCAGTTCCCTGCTGGTAAAATGATCATAATCTGTTGAGAATGAGAATCGGATGGAAAGGTGATCATGACCACATCCTCACAGTGAGCTCCATCTGGCCATAAGTATTTCCTTTGAGGAAAACAAGTCTGATCAGCTCCACTGACAGAACCTTCCACATCAAGGCAATTTCATTTCAGTCAGCATAAAGCAGGATATCAAAATACTCCAATTTTCAAAATGTGATAACCTGTTATTGTAATGTAAAGGACAGATAACAGTAGGTCAGCATCTCTTTTGATGTGCCTGTGATGTCATTACTATTCATGGATCTGGTCCAAAGACAGTTTTTTTGAAATTATTGTAAAATATAGGAAAGGATCATTGTTTCAAAGCCCCTTAAAACAGGATTCTTGTAACAGGATCTCTTAAGTCATCTGAATTTTCTTTTTGTTATTCTGTTAGTGTTCAAAGAAAATTAATGTTCCAGATATGACCCCAGAGTTTATGAGATCCATTAGTATCAAAGAAAGATTAAATTACACTTATCAAACCATATCTGTAATGGAAGAAAGAAGGAATTAGCAAAGTTTTAAGAGATTTTCAAAATAGATGAAAGTACAACTAGAGATAGAAGTAGATAATCATGAAAAATAGTAAGATCATCAATGATCACAAAAATCATTACATAAAATATTAGGGAATAAGATGGTTACATAGTGTCAAAATATAATCCCATAGATGTTTTAACAGTTTAAAAAAATTATACCAGAGATATATGGCAGGGATCATTTTCATAATGTCATCAAAGTTAGTATCACTGATAAAAGAATAGTCTATATCCTCCAATGTGATGTAAAGTTTGCAGCCTCTTCTATAAATTAGTTTTGCTCAAAGTCTTTAGCCTAGATCTCATCAAGACTTAAGACCTTATTTCCATTTTACAAGACATATGAGATGTAGAAGAATAAGTTAAATGAAAAAATAATTAGGCAAATCCAGAATGTGGAACATTCTATAAGAATACTGGCCTGGTCTTGTTAAAAAAAAATCAACATCACACACACTGTGGTAGGCTGAAAAATGGCACACCAGGATGTCCAGAGATTAATAAATCTTAATTCTCAAAACCTGTGAATGTTACCTTACATGGCAAAAGAGAGTTTGCATATGTATTTAAGGATGTTGGGCTGGGGAGATTATCCTGTTTTAGCTGAGTGGACCATAAATATATCAACTGCCTATAAGAGAGATGCAGAAGGAGATTTGACTATAGTAGAGAAAAAGGTGATGTGCCCATAGGAGCAGAGCTTGAAGGGGTGTGGCCAGGAGCCACAGAAATGCTGGTAGTCTTTAGAGGCAGAAGATGCAGTGAGTGGCTTTTTTCATAGACTCTCTTATGGAACCAGTCTGATGACACCTTGATTTTAGCCCTTTAAGAGTCATTTTGGACTTCAGAGCTCCAGAACTGTAAAAGGATACATTCGTGTTGTTTTAAGCCACCAAGTTTGTGGCAATTGGTTGCAGTGGCAACAAGAAACCAACACACACAGAAACAAAAAAAGATAATAAAAAACACGGGAGGTGGTGCTCTTCTGGTTAAGAGATTAAAGAGATAATAGCAACTGAATGCTTTGTTGGAGCAGCTATGAAATACAATTTTTAGAGTAAGATTTGATTATAGGTTAGACATTAAATGACAATAAAAATCATTGTCTTTTTTCTATCTTAAGAGATGCACCTGAGGTATTTTGAGACAAAGCATTACAATTTCTATATCTTACATTTAAATTGAAAAAAGTAAGATATCTATATCTATAGGTCTCTCTATAGAGAATTGTAAAGCAAATATGACATAATGTTAATCATTATTGAAACTAGATGATGGCATGTGGATTTACATCACAAATTTTTTGCTCTTAATTTGAAGCTTATTCTTAACAAGGGAAAGTTCTATAAGAAACATACACAGTAAATTCTTAAAAGTTAATCAGTTAAAAAGTGATCATTAAACAGAATGTCATTGTATTCATTAGAGTAAGCTAACTGCTATAACTCAGAATTCCTACATTTCAATAGCTGAACAAAATGAAATTTCATTTCTCAGTCATGCAATAGTTCAACGTAGGTTTCTGGTGTGAAAGATGTCTTGGGAAGCTTACCTGCATGTGATTCCACAGGGTCCTGAGTCCCTTCCACCCTGTAGCCCCACCATTCCCTAGGGACTTTTACAGCTTGGGACAGTCAAAGATTGCACAGGAAGTTTTCCACAGGTCTGCCCTGGGAGTGTGGCCCTTGACTTCATCCCATATTCCATTGACTATAACTTGGTCCTATGGCCACATCTAATTATACAGAAACTCAGCATTGCCATCCACTCGTATATTCACACAAAAAAAGCTCTTGTTAATATCTAGTATTTACTGCCACAATCCTTCTTTTTGTTTAGCAATATAGTACCATGATTTCTTCCAAGGAAATGTGTTAGAAAAATCTAAACCTCTCACAGCATTTTATTGACTGAAAAGCTAAAGTGTGATCATTGAGAGATGCCATTAAAATATCCTTATTAATGTTTTTTTCTGTTATTTCCTGAGAAATAAATTTATTTCCTAACTTAGTGAATTAGGTTAATATTGTTGCATCATTTTACACACACCTGTATGTACATGTACAATGAAATATTGCCAACCACATGGAAATACGTTTTTAGATATTACCAATTTTTCCCCCCCGAAATCATGGAAGTGTAGCCACATTTGACTTAATGGTTTATAGAACAATTGGTGAGCTAGCTCTGTCCTGTGCTTCCCTGAGTCACATATTCTTCCTGGCTTCCATTTTGCGGCTTGAACTATAATTTCGTGCATTCATTCCACCCTTCATTCTTTCAAGTATTCATTGAGAACTTGTAGTTGAGCACTATGGCAGGGACCCCCATTAGAACAGGAACATTTCCATGTTCTTCTAAAAAGTTGGAGGGAAGAGGGGTTGTGAGAGTAAAGAGACAAGTGTGTGATGAAATTTTAAGGTGCTCTCATGGATACAAATCAGAAGAGAAATGAGAGCTGTCAGTTCTACAACTCCAGGAATGGATTGAGGGTCAAGAAATTTTCTAGAGGCAGTGATGCTGGAGGAGAGATTTTAAAAATGAATATGATATTTTCTAGGCTAATCAATGAAGAAGTGATTTGAGGCAAAATTTTACCTGGCACGAAGTGTCGCCTACAAAGGGGTGTGTTTATAGTCTTTCTTCTAGGAGATTTTTCTACACATCATTTATTTTGGTAATTCTCTGAGCACTATCTATAAGTATTTACTATTTTTGTTTTATGGTGAGGAAAACTGTGACACAAAGAGGTTAAGAAAACCTCAAGGGCAAATAGCTATTAAATGTCAGAGATGGATTTTGGTTCTAATCTGTCTCTTTCCAGAAACTTTGCCCCTTTCACCATCCAAGGAGAAGTCTCCAATAATGTACAAGTTTATTATGTGGAAAGAAAGAGTGGAATATAGGCTCTCATTTGTTTAATAAATGGCAACAAGTAAAAAGTTGTAACATTACATGAATTGGTTTATACTGTCTTGCGATTTATCTTGTAAAAATAATCTGTCGTTTTAAGTTGCTTCTTTGCTTTAGCATGACTGACTTCAAACTTTGCAAAGCCATGGGAATAGACTGATAAACTCAACAGAAAATGATGAGGACATGAGGAAGGGGTCCAATTTATTGTATTAAGAGAAAAAAATCTTGATCTGCCCAATATTTCTTGTCTTTAATAAAGATGAAGCATATAGGGTGAACACTTAGCAAAATTCTCCAACTTCTCTGAGCCTCTGAAATATGTCCTAAAATATTATAAACATGCGCACACACATTTCTAGTAATGCTTCCTGTGATTCTGCTCTCATGAATGCCGTATAATTCATTAAACAGCCATCAGACTGAAGATGAAACTCACACCTTTGTCTGAGCTAAGCTCTGTGCATGAGTTTGCTAACACTGGTTTCCTTAGGGTTTATGATGTGACATTTATTACATAAAAATATCTTTTTAATAGTGAGTTTTTTTTTTTATTTTAATGAGATTTATGGCAACAGCTTTATCCTTGACATTTTTGAAATTCTAGACTTGCCATTGGAACTGGTCCTAAAGAATGGCATGTCCAGGTGAGGGTAATGAACCCTATGTAATAATTTACATACTTGACTTTAGTCATTCTCATGCACACTAGAGACCGGGAGGGATTGGCCTGGCTGAACCACAGCCATTTGGCTCCCTGAAACCTCTCTCCCATGTTTGATCTTTTCCTACATCATTCGTGATCCTTGCAATTTACTATTTAGATTTAACTAAAAAGTAGAGGTATTAAAGAAGTGGAGTCAACAGAAACTTGGGCAGAGGTCTCGTGATTGCAGGAGAAAACTGGGTGAATGTGACAAACACTGACAGTAGTTTTTATGTAGTGCTCACACCCACAAGGACAGTTGGCCCAATTTCCACCCAAGAATAGTGAGTCAGGGATCTTCAGCACCAGGTATTTAATCCATGAAAGTGATCAAGTCAGTCACAATTAGTGTAATAAAGACAGCTTTTACAAGTCTAGAATCAAGAATCGGAATTTTAGGACCAAATTAACAAAAATATACAACCAACATAGTAACTGAGCTCCTTTTAAAAATAATTTAACTGTTATAAGTTTCAAATATACTATAATATACTATAATATACAAATATACTATAATATATAAAAGTTTTTGATGAGTTCATTGCTCCTTCAGAATTATTTTTCCATCTAGCCTTTATTCATTTAAAAGGCATGGGAACTTCTCGCTAAGAGTCTAAAAACCTCTTCTTTTTGTTCTTGGCATGTGGTGAGAGAAAATGTCAGTGAGGCTGTAATGTGAATAAAAAGACTGACCTTAGATGTAATATAAATGATCACAAGTACAAAGCTGATGGAAGAGAAAGAAGTCATTAATAACTTCTTGTAATGAAAATGTATAAATAATAAAATGACAAAGTGTAGAATCCAGAGAAACAACTACCAGATGTCAAAACAATATGTCAAGATGTGTATCGTTTATTTCTGTAAAATCCAGTTAAGGAACATGTCACACCATTTAGAGCAATTCGTTTATTGAAAGCTACTCCTGAAACAAAGTATGATTCCACTCTCATGCTTAATCTGAACTTTCAAATTTAAGACAAATTTATGTTTTGCCTTTTTTTTTTCTTAAATCATTCCCATCAGCAAGGAAGCAATTTCATGCAAAGGCATAAAGATCCACAGTCATTTGCTTTTAGTCTACACTGATTTCAGTTTGAAATAAATCATTGATGCTCTATTTTGTGAGAAATTAAGAAAATTTATTTTTCTCTACAACTGATTATGTCTTTCTTAGATTTATTTTTTAAGGGTTACGCTTTTCTCAAAAGTTTTGAATTCATATTTATTAGAACCTGGAATAGCAATACATTATTCTAAGATTCTTCAAAGGGATTTTTTTTCCTACCATCTTAGTGACATAGGAGGTTGTGATTTAACTAACAAAAAGTTTATAAGATTATGAAAAGCATAGCAAAAAGAATCTCACAATAAATGGTTTATAATCTTGAGCACTTTTACCTAAAAATCAACCAAGAAATCCTGAATAAATATATTTCGTAAATGTATTTTGGCCAGTAATTAGAAATGGTGATAACTTATAGTAACTTTTTTGGAGGAGGAGAATGTTTTCCTCCTTAAATCATTTATCTGGGCTGTTGTGGATTTTTGAGATCATTTACTACAAATATGTATTGTAAATATTTAAGCATAAAATTATGAAAATAACCTGTTCCCTTCTGTTCTATATGATAAAACACTTTGTTATATGTGGTATTGTGGAAAAGCCCTACCCTGTAGCCAGGGAAAAAAAGTCTGCATATTAGAAGAGTTCTGTAGTTTCAAGGAATAGTCAAGACTGGGAATTACATATCTACCCAGTAGTAGAATGAATAAATGAATTTTGTGTTATATCCTCACAATAGAATACTATACAGTAATAAAAATAAACACTAAAGCTATGCTCCACAGGACATGGATGGATTTTCACAAACATAATGTTGAACAAAAGTGCTATGTCCAAAAGAAGGTAGATGTCTGACTCTGTTTTTATAAAGCACAATAACTAAATTATGCTTTTAGAAATTAGGACAGAGGTTATTCTTGAGGGAGTGGCTTATAATTTGAAAGGGAGATAATAAGGGGGGCCTCTGGGGTGCTTGTTATGTTCTGAAACTTAATCTGGGTGTGCATTATTCAGGTGTATCCAATGTGTAGAACTTGTCAATTTGTATGTTCATGTGATGTACACTTTTTCCCTATATATTATGTTAGATTAAAAAAGGACACAGATACTTTGTTACTTCTCCCTTTGAGGGCAGTGTCTATTTTGACTCTTCTTGAATTTGGGCTTGATTTGTGATTTATTTAATCAGCAGAATGCTGAATATATGACATTCTGAGACTTGTAAGACTAGATTATAAAAAGCCTTGCAGCCTTTACTCAAGCCTGTTGGAAAATGGTCTGTTGGAGTCCTGAGCCATTCACACATCTGATTAACCTGAGGACGCCATACTGTGAGAGAAACCAAGCTGCCAGGAGAAGCTGAGGGGAGGTAGTCTGGTTGATGATTTTCTAGTCATCACCAGTAAGGCTAAATACATGTGAGTGAAGCCGTCTTAGATCCTCCAGAACAGGCCATCTGTCAGTGGATTATTACCGAGTGACTGAGTTGATGTCACATAAAAAAGAATCATTCAGCTAATTCCTAAGCAAAATCTCATCCCTCAAAATTATGACATATGATAAAATAGCTGTTGTTTTAAGCCAAGTTCTGGAGTAGGAGGTAATTTGATACGTAGCAGTAAATAACGAAAACATATATTATACTTTTAATAAAAAGGTTTTTTTTTTTAAACTCAAGAAAGTAATTTATGATCTTTTTAAAATGTAAATTGCTCTTTAACTGACAAAAGGCTGCTAGTTTATAGGCTGCTGAAAAAAGCTTCTAACTGAAAGGACATGCTATCCATTGAAATTACTTTGGGGCTAAGACTTTGGTCTAGAGATTATGTTTTTCAATAATATCACATTGTTGCCAGTTGCAGAAGTGTAAGTTGTTTGATCAATATTTTTGACAGTTATTATAACAAAAGCCTAAATTCAATACATTTTCAACCACATATGGCAAAAAGCACTGATAATTAAATTACATTTTAACAATGTAGTTTTTATACCATAATTTTAAGACTTTGGATAATTTAAGGACAGTTGATATGATTTATGTAGTTGACATTGTGATTTTTTTTGTTACCTTAGAAAAGGTTAGTCATTGCCTTATTTAGTCAAAATGATTCTCTCAATTTTAATATGTTGATATAATCAGCCCTCTGTTTCCAACACTTTCTTTTTAAAAAATAGCAAACTTTAGAATTTTTTATGGTAATAGCTTTTGTATTATTTCCTATTTGCAAACAAATGTTTCTGTCTTATCAATTAGGTAAATAATGATCTCAACAAATCATATTTTAAAAGTGATTAGCTAAGAATAGAAAAGCTCAAATTTAGCATATAATTGAAAGGAATAAAAAAGGATAAATAGACTTACTATAAACTTCCTGTGCAAGAAATAATAGAGAATAAATGACTTCAAAGGGTTATACTAACTCTTTTATAGACTCAGAGATAGAATGGAAAGTGACCTGAAAGGAAAAAATTAACTACTTGTCATTACCCCACTATTCAGCCTACATTTCCTATACTTCTAGGGAGTTGGAATTGGTGTACTTGCTTTAGCATTGCAACAGAATGAAACTCCAGATGCTCACAGATGGTAAGCCTACAAACTTAATTAAAACTCATGCTTTATTATTCCAAAACAGGAATATTGAGAAAGCCTTGCCCAAAGAAAATGTTTATGCTTTTTCCATCTCATGTCCAACCATCCAGAAAACTTTAGGGGTCATGGAAAGGAAAAAAAAAATCTTGTTTCTAGGCAAGGGAGTAATTAGAGTTACAGGTCATTAACCTAAATACTACTTCAAATTCAAGTTTAAACAGTTATGAATTGTGTACTATGTACCTAACACCCTATTATTGATTTAATCAGGATTTAATGATAATATTATTTTAAAAAGTACAAGCTTCTGTCAACAAATATGTACTGAGCACTTATCATTCTAAACATGATACATATTTGACTGTAAAGTTTTCTCATAATTGTGAGGGTACAATTTTTCTTTCTTTTCAGAGATACTAAAATGAGGTTAACTGACCATCCTATATGTATTGATATACACTTGAGACTTTTAGCAGCTTTTTAAATCTTTATATTGTGAACCCTTATTATGTTTTTAAATAGGCTCATATCTAGGTAAATAATATTGAAATGTAAAGATATAGTGAATGTAGTTGCTTGTTTCTCTGGATGCTCACTGTGGACCAGATCGTATTGTAGAAAAGAAATAGAGAAAGAATAATCTCTCATAGGTTCACTTCTTCAAAGTGTTTTGTAGTCTGCTAGATTTTTTCTTTGTCAGTTGGTACGGAAGAGGTGTGTTGATTTAAAATAACACTTCCTCTACTGAAAATAAAACCCTCCTATTAGCTCCATTAATGAAACTATCTAAATTGTTTTCTTTTTGTTGACAAGGTACATATCATGAGTCTATAGAAAGATAGTACTAAAAACTAACACCCATATTTATAGGCATCAAAAAGGGAGGTCAGAATTCAAAATATTTTATTGTAATTATTTGACACTAGAAATACAATATTTATTTATCTGAATATCCAGATTCTATGTTATCTATTAAGTTATTTTATCATATTGAAATCTGTTAATTTTTTTAAGATTAATTTGGAGGACAGTCGTGATATGAACCATCTTCTCTGTTTTGATCACTTTTCGGAAGTCTTTGACAACTTTTCTTACTTCTTATGATCAATTATAATTTTTCTATCTAGGATAGTTATTGTATTTTTAAAGCATAATACTTTTACTGTTCTGTTTGTTCATTTATATGTTTCATTTTGTTTCAGTTGGCAAATCTTCTGAATAATGATCATGATTTTTATCATTACTTTTTCAATATTTCTACATTTAATTTAGTTTTCTTGCCTGTTATAGTGACTAGCACTTCCAGAAAACTAGTAAATAGTAGTACTTCTAAATTACATTTTGTATTTCATTTGAGCATTATGCTGAAATTATTGCTAAAAATGTTCAGTTTATGGCTTAGGAATGGCACTTTTCTCTGATTTCTATCACGGACACAATTATTGGAAATCTGATAGGTTTCTTTTAAACTGGTTAATTCACTTAAAAATATTAAATCTGTCAAGGCATCTGAACTATTTCTATTTCTTAGAGCTACAGCCTCTTATTCTCAATAATTAAGTCCAAAATATCGGTTACCCATGCATGGGTTGGCACTAAACATGCTAGCATTGCTGTTTTTACAGGAGTGAGTGAGACTGTTTATCCTCATAGGCTTTGCTTAACAATGCGGACTTACCCATTTCCTTTATTCAGAGCTCTTAAGAAACTTATCAGAAAAGAGGGAAATAAATTTGGTTAATATAAACTGATTGTCCAAAGAAACTTTAACACAAGAATAACTTCTTTTAGCAGTTTAAATTAAACCTTGAAACAATTTCAGAAATGTATTACATGTTTCCTTTCATTGGGAAATTTTATCACTACTTTGAGTCCCAATAAAATCACCTTAATGGGGAGAAGCAGTATTAGTTGTTGCCGGTTATTTTTATGAACATAAAAAAATATGATTTCCTTTAATAACATATACATATACTTCCAAGATAGTACTGTTTATTACTATGATGAGATTACACACACATACACACACACATATTATCTTTTTTTCTGATCAGAACCAATAGGTTTGTTAATTAGCATATTGACAGCAGAAATAATTTTTCATTGGTGAAATTAGTGATGCTCGAGATATATATTTCCTCTCTCTCTTCTTTCTCTCATTGATTTTTTACCTTTCAGATTTAGGCTATTCGTGGATCTGCTATTTGGTTTGGAGTGAATTGTAGATCCAGAAATTAGTATATTTGTTAAGGATCATGCTCTGTTCACAGTAGGAACCCCCAGTCAATAAACATTTAAGTGACACTGGTATACTTTCCTGTTGCTACTGATGCTGTATCTGTTCTATAACCTAAATAAAGAATTGAAGGCTGTGTGCTAATAATTTGGCACCTTTCAAATGCACTACATTCACTTGAAAGAAGAACAAAAATAGACCAATAAAAAATAAGATATATGAAAAAAGTGATAACTCTGAATTTAAATAGAACCGACATAACATGTCAAATAGATGTTTTGTTCCCCAAATTAATTTATGACACCCATTTCCACACATATTTAGATATTTTTGCTAATTGGCTTATTTAAAGGTTGCAGTAGGGTTGTGATAATGTGAAAACCTGCAAAGACATATAAAACAAAAGTAACAAGATGGCAGTGACAGGGGAAAGAGATACCATAATTCTGAGAATGCAGAATAATAAATTATCTGAGCAGATTATTATAGGGGGGCAAATTCTTAGAGTTACCTGTTTCCCCTCTGGCACAGAGCTCTCATTGCCTTACAATGAAACTCTGATCTTGAAGAGAAAATTACAGTTAGGAGAATTGAGTTTATTCTTATGCCCTATCTTTGCAATAATTTTAAAGGATGTATGTATTTCAAATAATGCTATTGAATTTGATGGTGCCAATAAGAGGTCAGTAAATATATTTATGATGGAAGAGATAGAAATATATTAAGGGGAAAATCCCAAATCTCAGCAATAAACTCTTCTCACAGAGCTGAACATAAAGACGGATATGTTCAGAGTTTAAATCAGCAACCTTTGGAAATGTGTAAAATTTCAGTTTGTGCAGTTTTTATTTTTTTTCCTTATTTTTGTTTTTAATCTAATAGAAGAATCTTCGAAAGCTTGTCTGAAAACATTTATCAATTTACAAGGTTCCACTTATAATCCTGTCCAATTCAAGGAGAGGTTTGGAGAGGCATGTTTATCTGGTGCTTTGGAATCCCTTGTACTTAGGGAGACTCGTGACCTGTGAGAATCAATGAATCTTCATTGAATACATTCACCCCTTGCTGCTCCCTCTGGCTCTCCCAGTGCCTGCATGCATGCACATTTGGTTCACGGAACTGTCCATATTTACTTCCACTGCACTATTAAGTTTCTTAAGGGCAAGGACTGTTTTGTTTCTTCATTGAGCTCTGTATCTCTAGCATCCAGCAGAGTACTTGGCTCTAAGTGGAGCTCAATGGTTTTCCTAAATAGATAAATGATTAAAGAAAGCTGAAATTTTAAGTTGACCGTAGAATGTGGTATGTTGTCTCATCTCTTCTAACTAGTCAAGGAGTAGCTGATTCTCAATATAGAATTTTATAAACTTGTTAGATTTAGTGGATAAGGTCAAAAAAAGTAAGGAGATGAGATTAGTGGTGAAACACAAGAGGCAATGTTAGACGATGAAGAGGCATTTTGACATCAACATCTATTAACACAAACATTTGTTCCTGATTAAAATGTGCCACCAGATTTTCTGGGTTTGAAAATTAGTTTAACAGAGGACATTTCCAAAACAGGGAAAGACTACTGAAGAACCAGTTATTGAGAAACATACCTTTTAGATGGGGAGTATAAACCATTACTTCTTGTCAGTATGTAAATAACAAGAAAATTAGATGCTGATAAATGCTATAAGAGGATCAAAGAGGGCAAAGTGGCATAGAGGCATCAAAGCTAGTGTGGTCTGAGAAGTGCTCTCTGCAGAGATGACATGTGATTAGAGGCCTGAATGATAAGGAAGCAGAATTTTGAAACAGAAAGAGCAACAAATGGAAAGGTCTGAGAGTGGAAGAAGCTTCATATGTTCAAGAGACAGGAAAAAAGTGCCACGGTGGATGAATTTGCTGAACAAAGAAGAGGGAGAGTAGCTAAAGATCAAGTTGAAGAGGGTCTTAAGGTGTTTCACATGCAAGGCTACTATTTACTGGTACATACTCAGAGGTGCTAATTGTTAAAACATTGAACTATTTCTATATTGCTTGATAAATAGGCACAGACCAGAGCCCTCAGAATGCCTCCTTTGGTGACCTCAACCCATACCTGGGACCCCATCCTCCTCCTCAAGATTCACCAAGTGAGACGGCAGCCTTCAGGGCATTGCTTCAGCACTGTCACCTGTGCATAGTCTGCTCATTAGGATTCATGCTGTGCCTGATAAACATTTTGAATATCACCTCTGATTTGGGGCATTGGAGAAAGATCTATGTATATTTTATTCAAAGAGCAATGGGAGGCTATTGGAGGCTTTCAAATAAAAGAGAACAATGACCTGATTTAAACTTTAGAAAGATTACTTTGGCTCCTATATGAACAGTGTACAGCCAGTAGAAGGACCTAGAAATGGGAGCCCTGGCAAAAGCAGGTTATTTATAGGTGAGAAATGATGGTGACTTAGATTGGAGTTGAAGCAGTAGAAATAATAGATGCTTAGATTCAGAGTATAATTTAGAAATAGAGATGTTTGTTTGTTTGTTTTGTTTATTTATTTATTTAATGTTTGGGGTTTTGGATTAGAAAGACAAGAATCAAGAGTGATTCTTAATTTATTAGTCTGAGCAGCTGGGTGTGTAGTGATGCATTTTAATGAGGTTTAAAAAAAGCGTGGGGAGTTAGGAGCAGGTTTTTTGAGGGGTGAGAATCCATAGTTATATTTTAACCAAATTAGGTTTGAAATACCTATTAGATATCTAACTGGAGATGTTAAGCTGATGGCGGGTATTTAGGAATAGGTTCAAGCAGCAGAGAAGAGAATAGGCTCTAAGTACAGAGAACAAATACATAGACAATATGCATCTGAGACTAATAACAGGGTGTCTGATGCTGTCGGAATTCTCCACTTGTTCAGCAATTTCAGAGTGTGATATTTTCTCCCAGGATCCATCCTTCTCAATTTCATTGACAGTGTCATTCCCACATAGTGTTCGCTGGGAGCATGATCATCTAGCTAGAAAACACATTTCCCAGTCTTCCTTCTACCTAAGTGAAGCCATGGAACTAGGTCTTGGCCAGTGCCATGTGACCAGAGCGATGTGGCGAGGCGTTTAGTGTCTGGGTCAGATACTTCAGGGAGGAAGTGCTGGCTTTACACTCTCTTTCTCCCTTCACTTTCAGAGAGCTGATGCCTCTGCCTTAAATCCAGAGACAGAACCTTCATACTGAGAAGGGCTGCCCCACAGCACTAGCTCAGGACTGCCAATTTATAGACTATTTACATAGAATAAAACCAATTTCTGAAATTTTTGTAGTCTCAGATTCATCGTTATAGCAGTTAACTCATATACTAATTTAATAGGTAAGGTCCTTAGAATTAGTTTCATGCAGGGCTATTGTTAAGGGAGCCCTTACCTGAAAGGAGCCCTTTATTTTACAAATATTTACTAATTTGTGCATGAGATTCCAGGAATCATTTTAATTGCTTGGGATACAACAGTGAACAAAACAGACAAGAACCTCAGCTCTCACTGGACTTACATTGTAATCAGGATTTAATTTCTGAGGTTAACTCTTTTAGCCTATTCTTCTTAACCTTCTCCATCCTCCATTTGTGTTGGCTGCTGTTCCTTGCTGACAATAAAGAGGTCCAAACTAACTTTTTCTATTTCTTACAGACACATAAAATAAAATCTACTCTAAAGCAACTTTTCATGAATCCCATTAAGCATGTTAAGCCCTCCAATCTCTGTGTAATAGTAATTCTTTCCACTAACAACACATCTTTTCTGTTAATTTTCACAGTATAATTGTATTTTGTTTTTTCCATACCTGTGTAAACTACTAAACTGTATTCCTGGGGTAGGAATTTATTTATTTTTTATATTCCATGTGCATTTGTAACGTGCTCAGTAAACACTGAATTTGTGATTCAAATTTTACCATTCAGCATCTTGTCTCCTTCATCATTCATTTATTCATCAAACAATTATGACTATGTCTTGGGCCTGGTGTACAAGTAGATTTGAGCAGCACAAGAAGTGGACTGCAGTAAGCACAGAGAGGCACTAATCAGCTCTTGTTGTCCTAGCTGCTAGTAGTGTGGCCAGCAAACAGTTTTTAACTGTCAGGTCATTAGGGATAGCCCAACTGCAAAGAATTGCCAATAGCGAAGCCACATCCTTCTGCCAGAAGCCCCTATTTCATATCTGCTGGAGGCAGAACTAAAAATACTTGGCCATTTTGGATCAATGGAGGACACCTGTGAATACACATTTCAGCCCCTGATCTGACCGTAGGGATGGGTGAGGCCATTGGGTCTCTATCACTGGGTCTTCTCTCTCTACCCGATTCTGCTTCCTCCCCTTCTTTCCTTAGTGATGATATCAAGGTCACTCCTTAATAAACTTCCTGAGAAGTAAACTCTTTGGGAGTGTGCTTCCCAGAGTATCCAAACTATAAGATGCTATGAATGACATCAATGATACAAACTGTCATGTAATCCAGACACTTTGAAATGATTTTTGTAAGGTTCTATAAGCAAAGCTTCATATAAAATAACCAGGTTAAACATTTTTCCTAAAAAAACCCTTCAGAATAAGGACCGTTTATGTTTTTTATTTTAATATTAGTACTAGAATTTATAATATATTAATAAAGCTTATATCTAATGATAAAATTATAAATTCTTAACTATTAAATGAAGAAACAGAAATTTACTTAAGGGGTAAACATTATCCTAAAACAAATTCATTTTTTGAAATAATTAAATTTGGAAGTTTTAAGCAATCTAATATGAAATGTGTAGAACTTATATTTTGACTTTTGAATGAATCCAATATTTTAATATATTACAGAGAAAGATAACATATTGAAAATAGAAAAAGTATGCCAAATTTTTATATAAATTCAAAAATTAGATTCAATGTGTTAGGCCAAAGATCATATTCATTTCTTCATCTCAAATCTTTACTTAATTGCATCTCAATAGTGAAGCAAAATAGCCCATATAGTGGTGACTGCATAATGTATTTATGAAGTGTCAGGTTTTCACATACAAGATGTGTCAATTTTCTAGGAAAAGAGAAATTTCTTAGTTACTAGAGTTGCTCTCATTCACTACTTTAGAAACTTTCTTCTCATTTCAAATCTACTGGGACATATTTTTTTCCATGCAAGGTAACAACTCCAAGCTTTAACAGATATTTGCATACATAAAGTGGAACTCATGTTTTTTACGGTTAGCTTGGTTAGAATATCATGCAAATTCATTCATAAAGCAAGTTTTCATATACATCGATGGCAATCACAGGTAAGTGGCAAGAATCTGTTTTTCTTTCAATTATCTGTGAAGATTTCTAAGACCCTTGGCAAAGGTTACTATACAGAGTCCATACAAAGTAAGGCATATATCACAACTTTGTTATGATTTAATATATAAAGACTTGTCCCTTTGGGGATTTGCCATATGTATTGTTCGTTTGTTTTTTGGTAATTAAGAAATAAATTCCCACTGAGTTTAAACTTACTCAAATGGGTCACATAGACTGTAGATTCTGAACATTTCTCTGCTTTTTATTTTTAGAAGTGTAGTGGTGGTGTTGAAATGAAAATGGTCAGGATATTGACAATCTGAATACAGATAGAAATAACAGACATGGAATATTTAAGCTCTAAGAGCACAAAGGGTTCATCTAGTCTAGGCTTCTACAAGCCAAATACTTCTAAACTCCAGATACATGACAGTATTCAGGTGTTAGAAAATAAGGTGTCATGGGCATTGGAAAAATCTGGACAGAGTCTGTCCTTTCAAATACAATGAAAAAACAAAAAAAGACCAGTACTTCTGCAAGTCTTAGTCAGTGGGCTACCATTGATGACTCCTGTTAGTCTACCCAAACTCTTATTTTTTAACTGAAGAGGTTTCTGGGTACAGTGATTGTAGAGCCTATAATATTGAAAGTAAATATTTTCATAGTGAATGTAAAAGAGACATTCTGGAGATGGAATTGCTGTCTTCAACTGGACATTCTCAAATTCTATTCAAGATTGAACAATTATTTTAAATGCATATTTAATGTACAGTTGTTCCCCCCTTATCTGTGGTAGATATGTTCTAATGCCCCCAGTAGGTACCTGAAACTGTGGATAGCACTGAACCCTATACATATATACTGTGTTTTTTCCTATACGTACATACCTATGTTAAAGTTTAATTTAATAAATTAGACACAGTAAGAGATTAACAAAAATCACTAATATAATAGAATAATCATAACAATATACTATAATAAAAATTATGTGAATGTGGCATTATTAAATAAAATAGGGGTTACTTGAACACAAACACTGTGTTACTGAAATAGTAAATCCGATAACTCAGACAGCTACTAAGTGATTAATGGGGCAGGTAGCATGTACAGTGCGGATACTCTGGACAAAGATGACTCACAACCTTGGCAGAATGGAGAAGGACAATGTGAGATTTCATCACGCTATTCAAAATGGCAGGTAATATAACACTTATGAATTGTTTATTTCTGGAATTTTCCATGAAGAATTTTCAGGCCACAGTTGACCATGGGTAACCGAAACAGCAGAAAGTGAAACCACAGATAATGGGGACTGTTGTATTAGATTCACTACCATCTATGCTCCTTAGAACTATAAGAAGCTTGATACACTTTCCTGGGGTTTCCAGATTGTGAGGCAGATATGATACATGATGTCAAAAAGAAAATCTGTTTATATATTTCATCAGTGACAAATAATTTCTGTTTGAGCGATTCTGGCAATTTTCCCATGTGGTGGTATATTTAGTTTCTAAGTCAGGCATGTCGATGCACAAGGAAGAAAAGCAATTTACAACTCTGCAAAGAAATACAGCCTCTTCCACTTCATTTGTGTTTCATCTTGATTATCAACACATTTGTCATCCCCCTGTAATTTATTCATTATTTTGACCAGAGGAATATGAAGGGAAAAAAGAAGATAAGTGCACTTGTCAAAATGTGAAACAGATGCTCTAACAATGATTGGAGACAATTAATGTTCTCAGGAAGAAGCAACAGGCTGAGTTTGTGTTTAGCTTCAGATTTTTACAGCAAACAGACTTGGGGAAAATGCAAATGTGAAATAGAGGTTTTATTTTCCAAGCACAGAAAAACAGTATTCTCTGACGACGTGGTTTTGCATTTCTGTTATGATCTGACAGTTTAGATCTTTGCAGTAAAATCATTAAGAACAATGGGAGCAAAATGCAAATTGAGCAGCTCTGAAGAATGATTCAATGACTATTCCTTCTGAATCACCAAATGGAAAGTGTCCTGAGATTGGAAGGGCTATGGGATGGTAGACTGACAAGCAGAATGAAGATGAATGTTTATGTCTGATCACGCTCTAATTCCAATTGGGCATAACTAAGTAAAAGTGCCTCCACTCATCTTTGCAACATTTCCATTTATTCTTACTTTGATTAAAGTGAAGAGATTTCATTTCCATCACCTTCTGGACTCGGAAGAGGTTTACCTCCACCCCATCTAGCCACTGACTTCTATGATCTTACTCAAGACCTTGTAATTAATCAAATCTCATTCCCTGACCATTACCTTCTCTTCTCACAACTCATGTGTCTTATCCACTGTCTCAGTGCTCCCAGTCTAACAGTTTTCCAACTCTGTGAAATTCATTACTGCTATAACCAAAGCCCAAGGATCTGCTTTAAGATCCTTGAGAGAATCATACTACCGCACTACCAGGGGAACCTTCTATTTGTAGTAGTAACCTTCAAGGTTACTACTACAAATACCAAATGTGCCCTCAACACTGACAGCCAGTCTAACGTGGTAGGGTAGGTTAGGCTGTGGGAAAAATAGGCCCCGAACCTCCAAGGGCTTGACAGAAATTTACCTCTCATTGACGCAATAGACCAGGGTGAATCTTCTGGTTACATCAGGAGATGACTGTCCTCTACTGGTGATCTAGGAGAAGACACTACCTTTATTCTGTTTTGCCACTACCAGAGACTTGGTCATTGCCTGCATCTAGCTGGCCGAAAAGAGGGGACATAGAGAATATTTCTCTCCTTCTTAGATGTCTTTAAAAAAAAAAACAAAAACACATGTCCTTTCTGCTCACATGCCATTAAACATAGCTCAGTTTATGTCCACCATCTTTGTAAAGTCTCAAAAACTTAGTCCTCTAGCCAGGAAAAAGAGAGGAAAAAAAGGAAAGTACCTAAATAAACAGCTGACAGTCTCCACCAGAAATTTTAATCTAATTTCCTGAAATCGTATTTTACTACTCTTGGAGAAAACTATTACTCTGTCTCTTTAAATAGTAACCCCCATATAATGACCTGGCTTCATTGAGAAGACAGATACAATTAGATAAGATGCCCATCTTCCCATCTTCTGAGCTCATCGGTCCCCATACTTGATTCTTCCTTCCTTTATAACAAAGTAAGTATCCCTGCATGATCTCAAGGCAAGGCCTCTTATTGTTTCCTGGATAGAATTTTCTCCGTATTTCTCAAGGAATTTGCCTTGGTAGTTATCTTTTTTTCTAATTTCCATTAGTAGTTTCTTCTCTGTATTCATTCCAGGGGTATACAAACATGCCTAATATCACCCAGGTTCATACAAGCAAGCAAAAAAAATTTCCTTTACCCCACATCTCTCTTCATCTATTGCCTCATTTTTCTACTCTCCTTCTTAGAAAATTGGTAAAATATTTGAATCAATTATTGTTTGTACTCTTACACTTCTCACCTTGATTGCCCTTCAGTCAGAATTTCATTCAGATCATTCTATTAAATAGTAACTACCTAAGTCCCAAATGAGCTACATCTTGCTAATGTCAATGACCAATTATATGCCCTTAACCTACCCTTAGTAACATCAGGCATACGTGACCGAGCAAAAACAAGTTTAACATGGTTTAGAGTATGGAACATGTCTATATTTTCTAAATTTATTGAGCATCTGAGCAGTATTTACCTGAGGTTGACTTAAAGATATTTTACTTTTGATATTAGATAAACTTAATTTCTCAAAGGACAATCAATGTTTCCTTGGTAAGAAATAGCAGACACAACACTAGTTTAATAATATTTTACAGATTAGAGACTTCTATTTAAAATTTTTATAAAGTTATTTTTTTTTATATTTTTTTATTTTTGTTCCCCTCCCATAGCTAGATTTCTTTCTGTCACCACATATTTGACCCCTTTTACCCCATCTACCTCCTTGCTCCTCGCTCTTCCCTCCCCTTTGGTAATCACTAGTCTATTGTCCATGTCCATGAGTCTCCGTTTGTTTGTCCTGTCCTTTTATTGCTTTTAGTTTTAGGTTGCTTTTAGTAAAGACTTCTATTTTGTTCATAGTCATCTCTTAGAGTCGTTATGAGCATAATACCAGATGATTTGTTTGCTTCAATCAAAAGCGTTAATCAATTTCATCGTTCAAATCAATGCTGTGGTAGCATTTTTCAATTCAGTACCATAAATGATCATGCATGTATACTCATCACTGAACTGTATGCTTCAGCTATCGTGAAAATAATTAACTGAGCTCAAGGAAACTATAATCTAAAGAGAAAATAAACATCTAGCTATATTCAGTCTTATAAAAACTGAGAAAGTACTTCTTGTGAGAATAGTTCAGTGTAAATTGTGGCAGGTTGTATTTCTTCAAGGCAGCTGCAGCAATGTCTTCTATAAAGGTGGAGTCTATTTCTCCACCCCCTTGACCTCTTTACCAATAGAATCTTGATACTTTGCACATTCTGGTTGTAGCTCTATCTACTTTGGCAGTTTCTGCTTCCGCCACCTGATATTCCTACTCTTGAAATGTCACTCTTGGTATACAACTACTATACTGTTAGAAACTCAAGTCAAATGAAGCAACTATGTGTAGATTCTTTGATCGAGAATTTCAAAAGAGATTCCAGCTGATAACCAGCATCTAGGTTCAATCAGGTTAGTGGGTCGTCCTCAATATTCACCCTTCAGATGACGCCCACAGTAGCATCCTTGAGTGAAGTGAATGAAACCCCAAGTGAGAAAACCCACAGATAAAGTCAGTCAACTCACGGAATCATGAGGGAAAATAATAGTTTGAGGATTTAGCCATTAGGTTTCTGAATGGTTTGAGTGTAGGAATAGACAACCAGAAGGTTATAGCCTGAACAATAAAGATCACTTAGGTATATTTTCTACATCTGGGGATCCACAATCTGGTGTAGTACTTGAAAGAACATATTAAAATGTAAATACAAGAAAGTTATGGTGAGTGATATCTGAGAGGTATAATTAGGTATAGAAAGAGAACTTGTTTAAAAACGTGTCATTTGAGCTACAGTTTTGAACCAGGTATTAAAGTTATCTAATTACTGTTTGATAAGGCAGCTATGGTTAGGGAAATCTATAAAGAGAAAACAGCTTGAGAAAAGAAATCTGTGGTGCCCGAAAGCTGAGTAATATTAGCTAGTGTTAATTAAATTGCTGCTAAGGTTTGGGATCTTCACATATGTTGTTTCTTATCTTTATGAAAACAATCTAGCAAGGAAGAAATAAAATTCAAGATTCCAATGTAGTACTAGAAAGCTAGACTCTTCCTAGTATGCCTCAGGGATAGGGAGAAGGTGAAAGAATAATTTAAATGGTAGGTTGAAGCAATACAATAGAGAAAGTTAAAGACCTTGTAAGAGCTTGTCTTTAATCAGAACAGCAAAATGCACCCACCAAAGATTTCTCACTAGAAACACCCATGTTCTCACTGCTACTTAAAATATTCATGTTATTTCCTTTTTTAAATTATTATTTTTATTTTACTGTGTAGATTTATAATTGAGATGCAATCTTAGTGTATTGAATAATAAAACTGTAAGGGTTTGGCTTTATTCAAAAGTTAGGGTGAAGGACTTTTCTTAAACAGGAGAACTGACTAATATAACATGGATTTTAGTTAATAAAATATGGCATTGCTTCTGAAAATTCATTTTATTAATGTAAATATTAAAACAGTCATTAAATTATTGAAGAATAGGTCATTCAATCTGTTTTCTAGGTAACAGATTTAAATCTTTACACACCATCTTGAATGATTTTAGAGCTTTCACAAGTCTGAGAATTTCTTTTTTATCCTTAAGGTTTTGTAGATAGGATTATTTAAGCGCAAAATTGTTATTCACAAAAATTAGCAACAACAATGATGGAGAAAACAATCAACTAATCAGGAAACAAAAGTAAGATCCAGGTAATTTGACTTGCAAGTGAGGGTCTTGCCACATCTTAGAATTTTAGGTGTTTATTTAAAAGATTCCCTCATGTAATCTTTTCTCTTTCTCATTCTTTAGTGCGATTGTTTAATTTTCTGGAACTCTATTTGCAATTTTCTTTTGTACGGAAAAAAAACCAACAAAACAACATTATTATTGACTATAAAAGTAAGGCATACCTATAAAAGAAAACATGGAAAATAGAAGAATATAAAAGAAATAAAAAATCACATTTAACCTGTCTACCTGGGCATACCAGTTTCAAACACTTTTCTTTATCCCCCACTGTTTTCAACAGACAAATCTTACTCCTGTGTATCCAGAGTTATATCTTGTTGATTATTATGTCTCCAAATATTACCACAGTTTTAGATACATAATAGGAGCTTAAAATATATTTTGAGTAGAAAATAATGGAATCCATTTCCTTGTTTCTTTCTGCATTTTTTTAAAATAGTTCAGATTGTTCTGTATTCATGAACATATGCCCACCAAATATCTTTCGCTCAACATATTGGTATGTCTTATATTATTAAAAGTGTTTATAAACATTATGTTTAATATCTGCATATGGTTCCCTCAAATGGGTATATCAAATATTATCCAACTAAGCCTCTAATCTTAATCATTTGGACGGACTCTAACAGTTTGCTAGTATAAATCATTTGGTTTTCAAAAACCAAAGATGGGACTGTTTTCTTTTATCTGGCTAAACCCAATAACTGTCACCACCTTTATTTCCATTGTGATGGAGTGATAATCAGTTGATTGATCATTTATGGACTGTGATTCCCAGTCCGTCCTTTTTAGTCAGGTATGCCCATGAGACTACGTTCTTGCCAACAAAATATGAATGAAAATGTCCTGTGTTTCAGGGCAAGCTTATATCCACAAGATATAAATAATTTAGGTATCCAAAATTCCACGAGATGGAACACTCCCCTCAGATGATTACAAAAAAGAGAATTTTTTGTTATTGAAACAGTGTTATTGTTAGGTCCCTTATAATAGCAGCCGAGTTGTTTGTTAGTAACTAATGTAGTCACATACCCCGTCAATAATTATATTTCAGCTTGCAGTAGGGGCTCGCTCCTTGGTTGTGATCTTGAACCACAAGTGTTCTACAGAAAGCAGAGGACTGTGTTTCGGGAATCACTTTTCCTGTATAATTTCAGATTAGAGTTTACCAATAAGTGAACAATAGACCGGATGTTGATTTCTACTAGTGGATCATGCATACTCTTCAGCATTGGCTCTTAAATTTTAGTATGTTTCAGAATCACCTGGAGGGCTGTTAACGCACAAATTGCTGAGTCCACCCTCAGAGTCTTTAGTTCAGTAGATGTGGGGTGGGTTCTGATACATACATTCTTATGCGATTATTGCTGGTGCTGAGATTGCACTTAAAGGAACAGAGTTCAATTCTTCAGAAATAGCAAAGAGGGGCAGTAAAGAAGATGGTGCCTTCCTAAGTTCATTTTTGTGAGCAGGTTTTAAAGAAACATTATAAAAGTCAGCATTTTCTCTATGCAACAATAATTATTGAAGCTATTTCACTTGTCTTTATATCTATCTCTAAGTAGGTGGCAAATACTTTGAAAGGCTGTCTGATTGCTGCTTTTTTTTTTTTCTTCCCTGAGGCAGCTCTAGTGAACAGGAGAAGGAACTAACATTGCTGAAAGCAAATGATCTGCATATCTCCTGGATCACTGGCCCTTGACAGAGAACACTCTTTTTTCCTCCCTATAAGCCTATTCCAGTCATCAGATGGTTAGCTTATCACTGAAGCTTAAAACTTTAAATGATCCACTTGTCATGTAGGGCTATTAATCTTCATGATTTAATGGAGGACTCTAGACATCACCAGATGGGAGAGACATTTGACCACTGAAACCCACAACCCAATACTTTCATTACTACATTTTTGCCATTTCATCATCTTATGGAACAGAACTGCCTAGTTCATAGTGTGGGAACTTAACATTAATAGACCAACGTCAGGCCTTCAAGATGGTCACTTGAAAGAACAGATACCTTTCAGGTAAGATGCTAGGGAGGCTCTCTGATGTTTTTATTGCAAGACTACTTAAGAAACCCTTTTCGAATCATGTCACCTTCCAGTTAGGAAGCCTACAGTGTCACCTGTACTGTCCTCTGGATCAAAGTGAAATTCTTCTGTCATTATTCTGCTGAATTAGGATGTGCTGGTGGAGAGAGTATCACAGTAATCAATACCTGCTACTTCTACAAGGACTCATAACACAACACTTTTTAATGATATAGAACCGATATTGATGTATATTTTTAGTCCATTCTTCATTCTCTGAACAAGAAGTGCCATAAATAAAACAAATGATTATTGTTATATAATACTATATGCTCCAGAAGATAAGAGATAGTTACTTCTAAAATGAACTAAAAATCTTTGTACATTCTGATTTAAGCCCAGCTGTTTTAGGTTGTGACACTGCTAAGAAAATTATTTGCCCTTTACGATATTATATATAATTATATGCCCTATGGTCTAGGAGGGCCCATTCATGACAAGGAAAACTGTGTTCTTAGCTGTAAAAATTTTGTTGGACATATTGGACATAGAAGTAAATCATGAGTGTCTAATTCAGGCCTTTTAATTGCATAAATTTTACTTACTGAATCTTTACTCTTTTTACTTTTCATGTAATGCCATACTGTGTACCTGCCCTGAAAATGAGACAAAGTCATCACCATCTTGTAATTCCAGGTTTTAAGAGATTTACCACAGGTTACTATTATGACTGAGATTGAAAATTTTCACAGCTTTGCTTTTAAAAAATTTAAACAGGTTATAGTAGTAATAACCATTATTGGCATTTGACATCTTCCCTGGAGGCATCAAAAGACTGTATGAATATAATGGCCTAAGGCACAGCAGCCGAATCAGGAATCTATGAGATCAGCATCATGGTCTAGTAAACCTACATTTAGATTGTTGTATAATAACAAGTCTCGGTAGAAGAGGTTCTCTAACAGGGCACTACAGCTATTATCATGCTTTTAAAAAATGCATATACCAACCATAACTGAGTTATTTAATTCAAGAGGAAGGAATAATAGTAATATTATACATTGGTGCCAATTATTTGAGTATATTGGGAGTTTAGCTCTGCTGACATTTATGTCATATTCTTTTTAAAGTTTGAGTTGATTCGTTCTTAGAATATTTTCACACTCCACCTAATATTAAGAATGACCTCTCTAATATTATGTTTTATTCAGCAAGTACTTGATGTGGTCCCATCACAAGTCACTCACAGCTCTGGAGCTTTTGATTGGGATCTCTGTATTGCTACTTACTAGCTAGCTCTCTTGTTTTGGACAAATTACTTAAATCCCCTGTTTTAATTGTGTCTTAAGTATATGATTTTTGGAGGATGAGATGAGATAATGAAGGAACTACACATAGAATAGTGCCTAATTCAAATTGTGAGCTTTATAAATTTAGAGATTTAGCCATTATCATTAGCACATGGCTAGTCTTTTTATCTAAATGTATGGAAGGCTATCTGAAGGAGATTGGGGAAAATTCCACTGATAAATATGTCTTTCTCATTGAATGGTTGTTTTTGTAATAAAATTCCTTTAGTTGGAGAGGACCTATCTGTAATTAACATGCAGCTACAACTGGGGATATGAAACTTCAGTTGATATCAGTTATGCATCTCTTTAAGATAGAATCTTTCATCATAATTTCTGAAAGAAGAATGAGCTAAGAACAAATATTATAAAGGGGAGAAAAGGATCTTGAAACTTTTTGTCTGTAGGATGAGGGCAGAAGCTCAACAAAGAATTTGGCACATAATTAAGCAAATCTTTTTGCTTTAATCATTTTTCCAGTACATAATTTTTGAACAACTGTTAAGTGCTAGCCAAATAGGCATAACATATAGTATGGTTAATGCTTGTCCTCATGGAGTTTACATTCTATTTCAAAACCTTTCCAAAGTGGTCTCCAGTTGACTATGATGCACTAACTTCCACTAAAGCTTCGAATTGTGTATTGTTGTTGTAATTGTCATAGATACTTGACCTTAAGCTTTTTTAAAAAAGGAAATTGAATGAATACTCTTATTTGTTTGATAAATGCTCATTATTGTTCACTCTGCTACTAAGCAGTGGTAACAATTTTCCACCTTATAAATGTAAACGTATTTTTTCTTCATAGCAAATGTGTTAAGTAGGTGTTATTATTATTCCCATTTTACAGATGAGGAACTGCAGCATAGAGATGTTAAATAACTAACCAAGAGTCACACAGCTAGTAAGTAGTAGGGCCAAGATTCAAATCCAGGCAATCCGATCCCGGAGTTTGGGATCTGAACCACTAAACTTTTTCAAGCAATATTATTCCTGATTCCAGTGTGATCTAAAAATGTTGGTCTCAGAAAGGTGAAAATTTGTTCAATGTCATTAGGAATTTCACCTTCCTTTCTAGGTTCTTCTCGTTATGACTGAATATTCTTATTATTCTATATTATGCACAGTGCCACTGACTGATACTGTTCTTATCTCTGGATTTCCTTTTTCTTGTTCTCTAAACAACTTCAATAGGAATATATTAGATTTGCTTAGTATTAACATGCTTGTCATTTTTAACAGTATTTTTGACCTTTGCTTCTTACAATTTGTTTCAAATTTTTCTCTTTTTGTTTTCTTTCTTGCAGCTCAAATGCAGTTTAGTTTTCACTTGCATTATGTGAGACAATAACCTGATATAGTGGAATAACATTAGCTAATACATATGAGGATATTTTTAAAGCTTTTACTGGCACTGGAATAAGTGCTTGACAGATATTGTCTCCTTTAATTCTCATGATTATTCACTAAGTTTTGTACTGCTTTTATCTCTACTTTATAGGTTATAAAACTGAGACTTAGGAAAAAAAAACAGATAAGTAAGCCAAAGGATTTTATAAGATGGAAAATGGACATGTTAGCATTTGAGGACAGACTCATGAGATGCCAATGCCCAAACTTAACCACATTAATCACCTTAGAAAGTAATGATAATATAGTATTTACATCATAGAGTTATGTAAAGATTGAATGAATCAACAGATAAACTCTGTAGAATAAAACCCATATTATAGTGACACACACACACACACAGTACTAATACATTGGTGAAGGCTGAGGGTGGTGGAGAATGTGTGTATATCAAAGGGTTCCATATAGACAAGAACCTCTAAGTGTTTACCTTCCGAATACATGGCCGAAATTCCTGCCAAAGAGAACATTTTGAATGATACAGAAGATCAGTTTTGAAAATGCTTTTCTCCATGGACTCTGTGCAAAGTCACACATCTACAAAAAAATGACACTTGGCATTTCTCAACTATATTTCAGGGAGAATGTGATAAGATATGTGGAAATGTATGCCAGACTGCATGCATTTTACCTTTAGTTTGCTAGTCACATATTATAGCCTACACAGGTAACTGGGATTTTTAATTAAGAGACTTTTAAATATTTTCATAACTTGTACAAGAATTGATGAATGACTATGCATTAAGGTAGCTATAATGTATTTGGAGACACATTAGCAACTGAGGACCACTTACTAGATATTATAGCATTGTTAACAAGGAATACTAAACATTTGACAAAATAAAGATATCTGTATCATGTCTTCAGAGGCTTGACATGATTATCTTAAGAAATGTTGCAGAGAAATCTATGTCACTTCATGAATAACAAATGAAATTAAAGACATTGTATACACACAGATATTAATGTAAATATAATTTTCTTCCAGAAACATTTCACATAATTATATCATTTATCATATTAAATTTAGACAGTTTTCGACTTGTACTTACTAGTTCTAAATTGATACTTCACAACAATTCTCAAAACTGGCGCTTTTCCACATTACGATTAGAGATCATAACATGAGAAATGGAAAAAAAAAAGGATTTCAACATATTTAAAACAATAGCCATTGCTCTATTAAAAAAAAAAAAAGAACAAATTAGGGTGACATTTTCCTCTGTGATCTGGCTTGTTTTGTTTTGTTTTGCTTGGTAGCTGATTCTACTTCCTGTCATGTACTTAGTTTTAACCTTTGGACTTCATTTGCTTTGAGTTCATTATTTAATTACAAGGCACAGAATCTTCTGGGCCTCCATTCCCAGCCTCTCTTGACCTCACCAGCAGACTCAGAGCTCCAGTCTCTAATCTTGACCTTGAGTTTGAAGGATTAGCAACAGAAGCTCTTTTCCCTTGGGCTCAGCATCTCTTCAATTATGTTACTAGGTCTGGTCCTGCCTGCTGCCACATTCTCTCTGATCTTTCTGATTTGAAGTCCTGTCCAGTTGAGTCACTTTCTCTATTATTTTCTCTGCACCTGAGTCCCTTGTTCTAAGTGCTATCAAGCAAGGCAGTGCTTCTCAAACTTAGTTTATTTTGGTGTCACTCAATATTGTTATTTATATGGTACTCTATTTTTAAATTAAATGAACTCACATTATTTTTTACTTATTTCTTAAATCTCATTTGGTTTGAAAAGCAAACCTAATAGTCTTCTGTTATGTGGAAAAGAAATATCTCTTACCTTAAAAAAGAGTACAGGATGAAATTCAGTGAAGAGAAAAACCACATGATCAGTCTCTTCAGATGTTGTTACATGTCTGAGGACTGTCCTCTGTTTGATACAAATGGAGATTAGCAAGAAATTGAGTAGCATTACTGAGCTTATGTCAGTAAACTAGTCAGAATGACTAAAAAATAAAAAAAAAACCAAGATCTTGGTAAGGTCACAGCAATGCAGAATTTCCCCACTGTCAAGTTTCTAACATAAAATTTAAAAATCAGCAGTGAATATAAATATAACAACCACTAACAATGAAATAAAGAAAAGGGCATGGCAGTGTAATCAACTTCTGAAGCTAATTAAGCGGTGGGGCAGAAGATTGTGGAATGGAGTAGTAGTGATCAGATTATACTACTACTACTCAGCATGAGTAGAAATGGAAAAAAAATATGTATCAAAAGATTTGTTTCATTTTGAGGGATTAAAGAGTTTTAGTTTATGGGTGTGTATAATATAATTTTATGTAGGGTGTTCTGGTGAGATTTCAGCATTTCTTTGTCCTTTAATTTTTTTTTTTTTTTGAATGATACCTCATAAAACACAAACTTTAAAAATTATTAAAGTAAGTCCTGATCATAAAGAAGGCTATATAAAGACCATATAAGTGATTAATGGAAAAGTCTTTATACTACAAAATTCATGCCTACAGGGTCTCTTTAATTTATATGCCCCAAATTATGCTCAGTTTCAGTTACAAAATCTTTTAATAAAAAAGGTTGCCAAAACTTTACGCAATTCAAAAGGAAGTCCTTCCAAACTGAATTTTTACAAAGCTCATCTTATAGGTGATGATATATTAAATAAAAGGTTACTTTAATAATAATGTTTTTTTTTTTTGCCAGCACAGCTTCACTGCCATATAAATGTTTTCTATTCAATTACCTGCTCACATTTTTCATCTTCACCAATATTGCAATCATCAGAATATTTGTCTTAAACCCCACTATATTAATCCATCAAAGTGCTTTTTTCATTAGATGATGAAGTTTCTCCCTAGAATATTGCCAGGGAAGATGATGACATTTCCTATTGTTCTGCCTTTATACTGCTACTTGTGAGCATATTTTTATGCCTTTACCCTCCCATTATTTAAGAAGCATAAGGAGCAGAAGGAAAATTGGAAATCAACCAGAATCAGACTCCTGGAATCCTTCAAAGGATCCTTCTCTGCTGATCTTCAGCCCCTTGCAGATTTACTTAATTAATCACTTTTCCATTGATTACTCAATGTATTTTCTCACTGGAATGTTCGCTTAATGCAGTAAGCTCAGAAACAAAGGAAAAGGAAGGAAAGAAGGAAGGAAGGAAGGAAAAGAAAGGAAGGAAGAAGGAAGGAAGAAGGAAGGAAGGAAGGAAGGAAGGAAGGAAGGAAGGAAGAAACAAAAAGAAACAGAAACAAAAACAAAGAGGAAGAAAGAAAGAAAAGAAACAATCTACATTGTAGCAGCCATCAGAACATCAAGAAAGCAAGAAAGAAGATATCAAACGCTCTTTAAGATGAATGACTGAGGATGAACAAAATAACAGATTTCCTTGAAAAACTAAACTCAATTGGACAGCCCCTTATACCAGAAAGTGGGCAGAGACCACCATTTCTTTGATTCAACTTTCATGTTGTTGGTTTCTTCTTATGTTTATTATATTACCTTAATATCTGGATGGCATAGAGTTGACTGGTTTGCCAGGAGCATCTACAAGATTCTATCAAAAGAAGGAATTATAAACAATTGCAACCAAATGTTATTCTGCCTCAATACTGAGAGCAAAGAATTCTGTATTGAATCGAAGGGAAATAAAAGATTTCTTTTTCCAAAAATTTTTTCTTTTTCCTCCTAGAATTCCTATATTTGCATCATTGCCTCTTTAGTATCTCACTGAAGGTTTATACACCTTGACCTTTTGACAAAATGTGAGAGTGCCTGATGTGGGGGTTAGGCCAGGTTTGGCCAACCTATTATTTTGAGATAATGAGAAAGATGGGGAGAGTAGGACAATTGAAACCCTTAATTACTGCATGATCTATTTTATTATTTAGTTTAGACTAGCTCTGCAGATCAAACATTTCTCCAAGCAGCAAGTATTTACTAAGCTCTGTATTGAAAGATAGGCAACTGTCAGAAGGAACTCTCTTCCTCTACAAAAATACACGTTAGCTGAGAGCATGCATAAATAAACTGCGATGTGATGCACAGTGAGGTAGTAACTCTTCGTGTAATGGAGGTTTTGAAAAGGGAAAGTTCCACATGCACTAAAAGAGTCAGAGATGTTTCCTTGGAAAATGATTAACTAGGCCTTGAAATACAGGCAGGGTTTTCTAGGCAGGGACTGTATTTGTGGATGTTTTGGAATGGTGTAGAGAAGAGGGAAGAATGAGAAAGGCAAAAAGGTTAGGGAATCCAATAATGGTTACAACTGGGCAATTTCTGGATTTCTCGTCTGGTTTTAATTCCTCAAGCCCTTTCTGAAGTATGGAAGGAACTGAAGGAAAGTTGGGCTTTAGATAATTAATAAAAATGTCTAGAGGCTTTGGCCAATTTCATTCATTAGTTGAGTTGTGCATTTAGTTAATTGAATAGAGGTAGTTATTCACGACTGAAAACATGAAAGAAGACCAGGAATGTCCCAAAACTTTACCCTTGAAATATAGTGAATGATCCTTTGTAATATGGTAAATTTGTTGCTCTCACCCTCAAAATTTCCTCAGGCTTGGTAGGTCTGACAAATTCTACAGATTTTTGGGAGCAAGGGGTGTGTTCATTTTTCTTCTGGGGCTGCTTTCAATATCAGAAGCTGTTGTGTTCAGTGCTGCTTAAGAAATCGAATTACAAGTGCAGATATTTGACATGGGGGATTAAATGTTACAAATACAAGTGCGCAAATCAAATTTCAAACTAGGTATGTGTGCACCAAGAGAACACCCAGGTCTGCTAAGGCAGATGAAAAAGTCTGTGTTTGTTATAAAACATATATATATAAGTGTGAGTGCGCATGTGTGTTTAAAGTTGGCGATTATTAACAAGTAAAGCTAAGGGAGCAGTTCGTCCTCCCTGTGTTTCATTGTTTAGGACTTTAGGAAGCTTTTCCTGATCCCCAGTATAATGTTAACCTTTAACCACACCCATAACACCCCATCCAAACCCACATCCATCTCTAGCACATCTCCATGAAATATTTCTTCATGGCAATAACACTGGGAAATGATTTCATTTGTCTTTCTTTCACAGTAGAATAAAACTACACAAAGGCAGAGACTTTATCTTGATTATTGTATCTAGAATAGTATTTGACAAATTTTAGGTGCTTGTAGATAATCAATATTTGTTGAATTAATGACTATGTATTTACTAGGTCTCTTCTTCCTGAAAGAATGTGGCAAAAGAATTGAATTAGAAGAAAGAGCATCTTGATGATTCTTTACCATCAAAAAAAATATATATATATAGAAAAGTAAGCATTGAAGATAAAGACATAATCTCTGTTTTGGAAAAAAAAAGGAAGATGAGTACTGATAATAGGTGCAAAGGGATTGAACAGTATTATAAAAAGAGAGCTAAAAGTGGGCCTGACCCATGGTAGGGGCTTATTAAATGCATAAAGGGGCTTTACCATCTCTAATTTCAAGAGTTGTAGAGTGCCTTACTGTTGCTAGTTATAATGCCATTTGATTGACTGTTCTGGCCTTTGCAAACTGTCTTTAACATGTTAGAATATAGTACCTCAAGATTCATTACAATACCTCCCCTAATACAGAGAATTTATACTGTCTTATTGGGACCATCCATTCATATGAAGAGACTTTGTCAGTCTCCTTCGCCACTGTTTCCATGTGCTTAAAAGATTATCTGACACACTAAAGGACTTGGTATTATTCAAATTAGTAAAAATGTTAGTTATTCAGACTGTACATTTTGACAAATTTGGTTGGGAAAAACACCTCCTGGTAGATTAGAGAAAAAGAGCCTAATAATTATATAACATTCTCTATGCAACAAAACTATGTGATTTAGTTGTTTGCTTTTAAAACAAAATTATTATAATTATAGAGCTAGATCTTGAAAGCATCATGGAATTAATGAGGTAGTAAGTTTAGTTAGTTTTGACCTGACTTTTATATCACTGACCTTTAGAAAAATTACTTCCAGATAAAAATCTAAGGTCTATTTGCTTAAACAACTTTTGGGTGACTAAATATTTAAGACTATTGTTGTTTTTATTTTCCTCACTTTTAATGGCCAATTTTAGGCTCCAGACAAAACTTTCAAAATTTACAACTGAAATTTTACAGGAAGGCCTGATATTATAAGGTTTATTGTTCAGCTTGTGAGAGATTTAAGAGTGGTGGACAGTTTGAATTAGGTTTTGCTAGAAAAGCATCAGTGAAAAAAATAAAAGGAAATAATTTTTTTTTTAAAGAAAAAGTGACTTTCTTCCTTCCAATAAAACTTCGAAAAGTCAATACAAGATGACTTTGTTTTCAAAAAACAGACATTAAAAATGGCAAAGATAGAGCTGTTCAGGTAAAGACTGAAAACAGAAGATAAAGGAAATTGAATGAAACAGGAATACTTCTCTGGTAGAATTGGCAGTAAAAGTTTCATAGGTCAGGTCCAAGGAAACATTCAGCTAAAATTTGTGTGCAGGTGGGTTTATTGGAGGAGATGCTCGGGAAACTACGAGGGCTGAAGAAAGTGGGATTAGGTAAGAGGAAGTAGTAGTGCAAAACAGTTGAAAAAGAGGGCTCAGACAACCCCATGGGCGTTCTGGACCTGGCATGACCCCTCGAATGTTGTCCCAGTTTGAGGCCGACAGGCCAGGCCCTTACACGGCTGCATGAAGCAGTCATGACAGTAAGGCTTCTCCAGTGAGGGATGTCACGGTGGATTTGGCTGAGGATAAGACCTGAGGAGGAATTCAGCTGAGAACTGTCAGCCCACACCCACATGAGCTAAGGGAATAAATAGCTCAGTTTTGCCAGAGAATCTGGGCCACACATCACAGCATCCACAACAGAGAATTTTATGTTATTGGAAAGTGATGATATTTACAAAATCCTTCTTTTGATTTTATTCAGGAAACTCTAGTACACACACACACACACACACACACACAAAACATGATAAGAAAGGTACATGTTGCCTCTTAAAAAAAATAGATAAGGAAAGAAAAGAAAAAACAGCATGGCATAAGTGAAAAGGAATTATCACAATATAAGCTCCTTGAGATAAAGAACTCTGCTATCCAGTTTATCACTTAAAAGTGCTTGAAAATAGCTTGACATATAAGTGTTCAAGACCTATTGGTCAACATAATGAATGCATTAGTAATTCTTAGGCTTTTTTGTAAGTCAGCAAAAACAATTTTCTATTAAACATCTATTAAACATGTTCTCCTTTGATTACACAATCAGTATAGATCAGTACATGAATCTCAGACTCTAAAGGTATATTAGTTGAGATAACATTACTAGCTGTTATAACAAATAACTCCCCAAATTCTAATGGTTTGACACTAATATATATTATATGTGTATAATATATATATATAAACACACACATACACATATATATATATAATATATATACACACACACATATACATACATACACACACATACTATAAGTACATTTTTCTCATACTGTAAGTATAATCGATGTGGGAATAAGGAAAGGCAACCCCCTGCTCCATGCAGTCATGCAAGATCCCCAAATAGGGATTCAGCTGTATTTAACACATGGCTACAAGGTCACCCAACACATCAGCATCAATTGGTAGAAGAGGGGGTGTGTGTGTGTGTGTGTGTGTGTGAGGAGAAGAGAGAGAGAGAGAGAGAGAGAGAGAGAGAGAGAGAGACAACAGACAGACAGACAGACAGAGACAGAGAGACAGAGGAGATATATGAGAGGTTGAGAGGTTTTTATGGGCCAGGCCTGGCAGTGATTACGTCAAACCTGTTCACATTCCCTTGGCCAGAATTCAGTCATATGGTCACATCTAACTAAAAGAAGGCCTGAAAAATGAGCCTAGATGTGTGCACAACAGAAAAGGGAAATGGATGTGGTGGATAACTAACTAGTCCCTGCATAACAACTTGAGAGCTCTTTACTAAAATTAAATCATCATAACCTCTAATCCTCTCGGTGATCATTAACTTTCCAATTAAACTATCAGTTACATTAATGTGAACATGTAATCCCAATATATCACAGCATGGGGCTGGGTCTAGAAGATTGTATCAGAATTTGAGGCTTTAAGAGTCTCTATGTCTGCTTTATATTTTAGAGAAGAGCCTCATGATATGGGTCTTCTGCTTGCAATCACATTCACTTCCTGTGAGAGTACAATAATGGCTAGTATCATGCCAAGTTTGTCTATGACTTGTACTTTTCAATTAAATTTATGCAAAAAAGTTATCTAAGAAATTCTGACCCATTTCTAGTCCTCCATCAGCCTAAGAATTTAATTCTTTTTAGGTATTAAAAAAAATTAATCATTCCCTTTACCTAATTCAACACCTTACTGGAATGAATATGTTGGATAAAAACATCTTAATTGCTGCCTTTTCCTATGTATCAGTGTCCATCATGAAAATGTGATCAATATTTATAGAAAAATCACTTGACAGAAGTCTCTTTCAATGAGAACAACCTAGCCTCATTAAATACACTTTCATCTTATTTATAATATAAACATACTTTATTATGTAAGGAAAACATGAAATATAAAAATAATAATTGATTTGCTGTAATTTTTGATTCTGCTAGATTTACTAAACTTTTTTTTAGGTATACTAGATATTTTCCATATAAAATGAAAAATAATGATTTAATTTTTTCAACAAATAAAATTTTCAAATATTCCCAGGAAAGAAAATGATCTATTGACAAATATTCTAACATTCAGATTCATGATTTGGGCTTAGGATTTGAAAGTGGATCAGGAATTAGAGAGATTTTAATAAATTTGGCCCAAAATTACTGAGGTAAGCTTCTATAACATGTGGGGTTTTGATTTTTTCCCAAAGTATAATAACTGACCATGGCAAATATGGTTTGGATATCTGCTTGGTTAACCCCAGATTTGAATAAGTTTTCTCTTACAGCCATGCTGTTTCAGTAGAGGATAATAATGAATCAACCAAAAGAAAACATTGCATTTAATTTCTTAATCCTTGGAAAGCTCATTTATAAATTCTTTTTACAACGTTCCATCCATAATGCATTTTTGGTAAGAGCTGATTTACATCGGCTTGCTGTGGTCTATGTAGGTGGAAATACTTATTTTAAAGTACATTTCAACAAAAGTGAAATATAAAAAGACAGTGTTCATTCAAATCTTTATCTTTAACCTGAAAATCTTCTTCGAAGGATAAAAAATAAATAGGCAAGGTACAGCAACTACAGGGGTATCAGTTATCAAACAGTCTAATATATGTGCAAATTTTACTTGGCTTATTTCATCCTAGAGGAGCAGAAAATGCTTCATCATGAACAGAAATTATTTTATAATGAAACATTCATCACTGATATAATACAAGGCCCTTCAGAGTAGCCTGAGCACATTGTTACTGACAACTGAAAGGCAACTTTTCAAAGGACTGAAACCAAAGGTCATTTTTGCCTTCTTATTTTCTAAGACTTCACAAAAGCACAGAAAAGTTTGAGGCATCATTCTGCCAATTATATCTACAGAAATTAAGTCAGAAAGCTAATGATTTCACCTGTTATATGAATTTCACAGTCTTTAAATAATATTAAGAAAATTACAGCATCCTCTCATTATTATTATTATTTTTTACAATGATAACAGATAATACAGGGCTTAACCAATTACTGAATGGAAATGAGTAGTAATTGGACAGTTTATATAACTATCTAAAATAGAGGTCAGCAAGCTATGGCCCCTTATCTACTTGTTTTTGTATGTCCCACGAGCTAAGAATGGTTTTTACATTTTTATTATTAAAAAAAACAAAATATTTAATGAAATATAAGAATTATGTGAAATTCAAGTTATAGTGTCCATAAATAAACTTTATCAAATATAGCTACCCTCATTAATTTGCATATCATCTATGGCTTCTTTTGCATAGGAATGGCAGAGTTGAGTAGTTACAGACACCATGTGGCCCCAAAAGTCTAAAATATTTACTATTTTACTCTTGGTAAAAAAGTTTTGACTTCCCATGTAAAGCAGATTGGAAGTCAGAGCATTTTTCATTCCAAAAAAAAGGGGTTTCAGAAAAAGTAAGGTATGTGAAAATACATTCTCTCAGACCAGTGTAATGTGCCCGGCACTGTTTCCCCAGCTAATACGATTAAGAAAGAGTTTGCATTTTACATAACTGTTTCTTGATGAGTCTTAACAACATTAACCTGGTAATTAGTTCTTCAAATCTTCAATTTCTGAATGCCGGAGAAAAAGTAAGGGTGAGGACGTGAAAGGAAATAAACCCTATAAATTATATCTAAAATGATTTATAGAAAAAATATAAACATCATATTAATAATATAAAAAAGTCAACACCTCAGGTGGTTATATTATTCTTTTTGTTTATAAAAAATGCTGATTTCGCACAAAGGCTATATGTATTATGATTGCAACAACCTGAAACCCTTTTTTGGAGGGATGTATAACATATTACATAGGAGAAATGTGTATGCATTTTATAATGCAATGTCTATAGTGACATAGAGATATGGTTAAGCAAAAATCAAATGAGATAATACAAATACATAGTCATCTGAACAAACTGCAAAGTTTATTACTTCTGTGGTTCTGTGATGTGGCTTAAAAATCTTCATCTATCATTGAAACCTATAGACTTCTCAGTGTTAATTTAGACTTGCTGACAGTTGTGTGGGAGGAATGGTATGAAAAATACAGCCATATACTTTGCGCCCCTCAGTTAAATGTCACTCACAGTTTCCAACACCAGTCTTTTTATTGACTGAGATTTCACCTTGGAGGAGAAGATTGGCAGCCCAGAATGCCTGGTTGTTTTCGATTGGTTGGTTGTTTGATGCAGAGTCAAATAAATATTGAAGTCAATCAAGAGATTTCCAAACGCTTTTGAATTATCAGGGTAAAAATAAAGCTTTGCTTTTGGTAGGACAGTCAATTTAACTCCGTATTACAAGGCCCACATCTATGTCATTAGAAGCACCATTTTTCAAATGGTTCCAATGTAGAAGATTTTTAAAAAGTGAATCCTGGCCAACATTCTGACATTTTTTTTCCTCCTCAGGGATTTAGGACAAAATTGTTGCCATTAGCTAATAACGTGAATTGATGGCTCAAGGTATTTTAGGGAGGAAAAAACTTTTAAACAAGTGAGATATTATATTTATCTAAAAAAGCTACAGACAAAAGGTGTTATGAGTTGTGACAAACTGTGATGTGGTTTTTTAAACAAGTGATTCCTAGTTTTCAGTTCATACACTTCTTGCTATTGTGTATTCTATGAATTATAAGTAAATTGTCCCTGAAAAACATGGTTTATCATATGACTACCCATTTTAAGTGCAAACAAATGGCTCATCTTTACATTTTAAACATAAACTATCTAAAAAATTTTTACATGTAAAAAGGCTAAAAATAAAGTTACAAAAATTTGGGCCCACACGTTTTCATGTTATCACCTATAACATAATTTACAATATATATTATGGATATTAATAGTATTTTTTAAATAGGGTCAAAAATATAGCAAACCCTTTTACTAGTGGGTTAGTTGTTAATAATACTAGCTTCCTTCTCATTATTATCATCACCAACTCAACCTCACTCTGCCTGGATGAATAACAGAAAAATCTGGGCTTTCATGATTAGGCTAAGATCATTTACCGTTTTATTTTTGTTTTTGTTTTTGTTTTTGTAAAAGCCTGTGAGTTCAATTTCATGACTAGATAAAATAAACTCATTAGAATCATGTTGTCAAATAATATATTTCATTTCTGAACACATCAATTTTGAATGTGTTATTCAACAGACATTTCTGGTAGGTCTCTATTATTTTCACACCCACTTTTTGATAGTGGTGTATCATAACACCTTCTGCCTGTAGCCTTTTTAGAGGATATAATATCTCACTTGTTTTAATATCTACAGAGACATTTGGTTCATAGTTAATATAAATCCTGCTCTTCTGCAAGATTCAAACCTGTCCCATCTACCTAACCCCATGTGCCATTACCGGCTAGGCTGCCAAAGACAAAAGGGTTATCGTTGTCAATGCAGCCACAACGCAATTATCGGGCCAATAAAACATATATTGTTTTATGTATTAATATGTTTTATGTATTAATCCTGTAAACCAAAAGTATAAATAAATATTATGTTTTATATATTAGTATGTTTTATGTATTAATCCTGTAAACCAAAAGTATAAGTAAATATTATGAACTATTTGAACCCAGGGACATTTTCTAAGAGTGGGCCTTTTGGAGAGGACCACATTTCGAGGTTTTTAGCCTGGACCAAATGTCTTCATGGACCTTTTGGAGAGGATCAAATGTCCACTAATTGGAAAAAGCATAGTACTGAATTAAATAGAAATAAAACAAATGAATTTCTATTTAAAAAAAAATCACATCATTATATAATGTACAATTTATAAGAACACATAAAAGAAATAGAGCATATAAACATATTGGAATGGTTACATATAGGAGAGGATAAGAGTAGAGATGATTTTTTAAAAAGAGCAGATTAATAAGTGGAATGAGAGGGACCTAATGTAAGGCAGTGATAACAGTGTTTTATTAATTAAGGGTTTATAATAACTCAGACTTATATATTTCAGAGCCAATAAATGAATGCATATAAACTAAAAGGATTTATTCTGTCTTATTCTAGAAAATAGCATATTACTCAAAGTCTCTCATAAGAGGGATGTGGTCAGAGCATGGGTGCTAGCAGTGTCACCATTAAAAGCTCTGAAGGGTGACTGTATGGGAATGACAATGTCAGAGCCTATATAAGAGACAGGTAGAGAGTTATTATTATATACATAATACTGGAGGACTATGATAAGAAGGCACATTTTTTGAAAGCAAAAACAAAAACAGACACAAATGAGAAAAAACGAACCACAGGTCACCTTACCTGATTAACTTGAGCCATCATCCAAACTGATAGTCTATGGATGTGTGAGCGAGGGTGTACCAGGCGTGTTGCATGCTCCCTCTGAGACCCTTTCAGGCTGTGAATCATCTTGGTTAAATTGGTGACTCATTCACAGCCAGATTAACAATAATAGTCCTTACAGCTTTGCAGATTTGATGAAGGGTTTTTTCTTGAAATTTAGGAAAAAATAATGTATTCAGTTCTAAGCAATTTAGAAAGGAAATGTAGATTTTGCACAAGTGCACCTGCTTCATTTCAATATTGTCTGTCAACAAATACAGGCATAATTTAATCTTTAATTCCATCAACAACTATTTATTGTTTGGGCCTGATGCTGTGCTGGGTGCTAAGAATATGGCTATGAAAACATTTTAGTCTCTTTCTTTGAGGAACTCACAGATATAAATATTTTCCATAATTAGAGACAGAATTGTAAGTAGAGGAAAAACAGGGAAATCTCAAGACCAGATAAGGAGAAGGGACTAGGCAGATAGAACAGCATGTACAAAAACAGAAGTTTGAAAAAGTTTGACTTGTTTATAGAATGTTGAGAATTTTTTCTAGCAAGAGGGATTGGTACTTAGTAGAAGTTTGGAAAAGGGGTATAGTCAATTTAGTTGAGATTGAGCTATAAATGGTTTTGGATGCTATGACTTATAGATCTAAGCCTCACCAGAAAAAAAAACAAAAACAGAAACAAAAGAAGTATCTCAGATTTTCAGCAGAGAATGACATGATCCACTTTGTATTTCGAACAATGACCCTGCCAATGAACACTTTCTAAGCTGAGAATTAAAGTAGACATTTGGGCAGAGAGCCAAATAATACGCACTTTTCTTCTCTAGATAGAAAGAGTATAGTCCCATTATTTATTTCCCCACTCACCTTAAGTACTCATTAACACATTCCTTTTAAAAATACATATTTTGAAATCTACTCATGTCTCATAGACATACCCCAAATCCTAAATATTTACCAAGCCACCCCAGCTCAAGAGATGATGTGTATTTGTCTGCCCATCTATTATAGGGGTTGTTTCTTCTACCACATATTTATTTGATATTTTTTATTGGTTTTGAAGAAATTCAAACAAAAATTCGGTTCTAGCTTTTATTGAACAAAATCAGTGTACCCTGGGGTTGGCAAAGAAAATGTTGGAAGTTTATGGATATCTAGCAAATGGTTTTATTCCTATTTATTTTTTCATTTTGCATTAAGAAAATAATGCAAAAAGAGAGGACAGAAGTGGAGAAAAAAAGGAGAGGAGAGGAGAGGACACACAGAAAAGGAGGGGGGAAGGAGGGAAGGAGAGGAGAAAAAGCAGAGATTAATAGCTCAACATTTTTAGAAAAATATCTTGGACCTCTGAAATCTGACAAAATGTATCGAAGTAGGAAAGCTGAGATATGTTATTTCCTTAGGCAGGTTAATCTCGTGGTATGCCTAAAAAGCTTGAAAATATTTTCTTTGTTATGTATAAATTCAGCAGGATTTTTGTTTGTTTGTTTCTCTTTCCTTTTAGGAAAACAGGGATTTCTTTTTTTACTTGGATGTCCACTCCCTCACTCTATCCCCTTCATTTCAGATCAAGCTAGCTTGTTGTTTAGATTTAGACCTTGCTTTGTTACCACCAGTCTGACACAAAATTTTTTTACAAGTTTTGGATAAGGAACAATGTCATCGATAAGAACAAATAAATGTATACTTTATAGCCACTGTTCTAAGAACCTCTAGTGATGTTTATTTCACTGTTTAATGTCAGTATTATTAGATGATTAAGGTGCAATACAGTAAACAGGTTATGTTACAAAATACTGATCATTTACAGTATTTTATTTCATTACAATATTTTAAAATATTGTTATTTTTATTAAAAGAAGTTTAGTTTTGAAATGTTGGGAAATTCGTAGAATATAAAAATATATGAATAACCTTTTTCTTCCTCTCTGGCAAGATCTGTTGTATAAATCATCCTGTCTTGGTTTTATGTATTCATATATCTCACAAAGTAAAATTTTATTTCAGTTACAAATAACATAGACATTTTCTCATATTATAATTTACATCCATATTATATCTATGGATGCAAATTATTCTATAATAACGAATGCTCTCATTTGAAGAACTTTATAGCATAGAGGTTATGAACCTGAGCTCCAGAGCCAGATTGTCTGAGCTTTAATCACCACTTTACCTACCACTACTGACATGTGAACTTGAGCAAATTTCTTAACCTTTCGCTGCCTCAGTTTCCGCATATCAAAGCTAGGAATAAAATCCATACCTACTTGTAGGTTTGTTCTTCCAATTAGGTTTTATGTACATTAAGCAATTTAAACCATGCCTGGAACATGATACATATTATATAAATACTAGATACTATGATTATCATTTATTTTTAAAATTCTACATTGATAGACATTTGGATTGTTTTCAAATTTATGAACTTTCAATAATAATATGCATAACAAATTTGAATATAAATATTTCTAAGAATATCATGGCCAAATGATTTGTGATTTTGATGTATACTGCAAAATTGCCTTTCAGAAAAGTTATAAAATTATACTACCATCTGTCAATTTGGGAGAGACTGCTTAATAAGCATTAAGTAGCCCCAAAATTAAGTAGGATGTATTTTATTGGTAACAGAGTTAAATATTTTAATTGCTAATTGATGTGTTCTGTTTTTAAAACTGCCTAGTTACATCTTTCCTTTTTTGAGTTTTCTTCAGACATATTTTTTAAAGTTTTGATATTTAAAAGTTGATAATATTTAATTTGTCTTATTAATTTCAATAAAACCAACCAGTTTTTTGGCTTATATTTGAATATCATGAGTAGAAAGAATCTGTCTCATTTACGCTTTTTGCTTGTAAATACTTTTTAATATTAATATTAATATTATTTTATTGATTACTGGCATATTGTGATCTCTCATTTTAGTTTCTTTGTGTCATCTGTATTAGACCACTTCTTGAAAATACCATACGTTTGGACTTTGTTTTGATTCAATCTGTCTTCTAACAGTAAAAATAACTCATTCATATTTATGGCTTTAATTAATATACTTGCTCTTGATTCTGAAATCTTTTTTGTCTTGATGTTACATACTTTACTCTTTATTCCCATCCTCTTAATTATGCTAAACATAACTAATGTATTTATTTTTTTCTTTTTCTCTCTGTAAGAAATTACACTGTTAGTAATAATTACATAGTCATTGTGAGTTAAATCTGTTTTTATCTAATATCAAACCCTATCAGGTCTTCTGGTTCAAAATAGTATTTGGCTAAAGCCTCTAGTTCCTAGAACTTCTTTAGTTTCTCACTAAAACACATACAAAAACTGAAAACAATCCTTTGTCAGACAAATGGATTCTAGAATATTTGAGGAATATCCACTGCCTATAAGTACGATCTGACTGCCATAGCTGTAACTCGGGAGACAGATTGCTAGAAGAAGAGGGAGCTGGAAACGTTATGTCCCTCCATGTCTGACTGACACAAAAGCTCAGTCCCTGAGCCACTGGGGAAATTAGATAGCTGTTCGCTGAAGGTGGAGGAAAACATCATGGACACAAGCAGAGAGAGTGTTGCTTCCCTAGAAGAAAAAGAGCAGATGAAAAACAAATGATTATTTATAATAATGAAAAAGGAACCTAGCCAAAAGGATGAACAGAATTATTGCAGAGCTGGCACACTTCTAGGCCCAAAGCATTCGATTACCAGAGAGTGAAGGAGAGAATGTTGGGAAGGACACAGGCACGTACAATTTTATGTTGTTGCTGACAAATTTTTACGCTGGATGTAAAATATAGTAGTAGTCAATATGGAAGATTACTGAGCCTAAAGCCGTTCATCCTCTAGTACAGAACTGGTTTGAAAAAGCTACACTCCCAATGTATCATGAAAGAAACAATACATATTTTTATTATAATAAATTTTAAGCTAATTGGCCTCCCAGCTAAGAAATCAATGTGTTCATTAAAAAAAAAAAATTATATTCTGCCTCCAAAGAGATGGAATCGTAGATGAAAAATGAGCAAGTTATTAAGAATCAGAGCTTTGAATTTGAAGCAGTATATAAATTGACAAAAAATCTAGTCGGAGTGCTTTATGGAACTGGCATTTTCAATCAATATAACATGTACAACGTTAGTGTGTGCCATTAGGGCCAATCAGAGAGTTGCGTAGGATCATCAAATGCGGTTCAATTCATCTTTTGGGGAAAAGCTGGATAAAGGAACCACCTTCCCTGAAACTTGTGAATCTCCATGACTTCATTCATAAAGTATACATATCTCATGTAATTAATCCCCTGGATCTTTCATTGAAAATAGGCAGCTTCATAACTTTCCATACTGATTTTCTAAATCCTGTAGGGAAAAATGGGTGATAGTGTATATGATGAAGACAATAATAAAGCCAATCATTTAATGAGTCGCATATGTACCTGATTCTGTGATACGCGATTTATACATACTGATGAATTAAACCTTACACTTATGCTATTAATGTCTCCATTTCACAGATGAAGAAAATGCTGGGAGAGAAAGTAATTCACAACGACATACTTATAAAGTGATTGATTGGGAGTTAACAAGAGTAGGCTGATGGGAAACACTAATATCTCAATCTATTAGCTCTACTGCCTCTCCGTGCTGTGTATATTATACAGCCAGTTGATGCCACCTGTTTTCCCTCTTTAAATAAGATTAGTTGTTTCCAGAGATGAGAGTGCTATTGGTAAAAGTGTACCTCTTCCAATACCCCGGGAAAGACCGTGTAACTAAGCAACATCTCTAGTCTATAGCTATTAAGGGGTAGGGTTTCTTCCATAGTCTTTGCTTACAGGAAGTATAATTGTGTTACCTATTTCACTTCTGTTTCACTGAATCAGAGTCCATTTTTTTTTAAATCTTTTAAGAAAGACTGGAATGTTTCTAATGATATATTATTTGGAAAAATCAATTTTCTGTCAATGAGATCTCATTCGTATTCCAGAGCTACAAAACGATTTACTTGCTGGAGTGCGAATCTGATGTACCAGTGATTTTTTTTGTTTTCACACCTACTTTCTGGTTTCCACACCATCAAGTAAAATGCCCTGCATTTTTTCTTCTTAATGAAACGTGATTATTGGAACATGAATTAAAAATAAACATTTTTAGAATAACTTGTATTTTAGTAGGAAAGTCTGGAAAACTGTTCTATAATTCAAAAGACTGTACCTAGAAATGGGTATTTGGGTCTCCATTGTGGAATGACAAAAGGGGCAATTTGGAACAAAAGGTTAATCCCATCGCATAAGCAACCACCTACTTTTAATTCGTGGATTACTAAACTGATTATTTTTCCTTCTCATCAAAAGCGGGGTGAAGAAGAACCAGTCAATTTTTGGAGTCTTATAGACCTCTGAGAAAACTACTTAATTAACTAATATATAATTAAACAATTGTTTATTGAACATAATTTTAGATCAGAGAGAGTTAGCTAAATAATCTTAATGACTCAAATCCTAAAAGCCTGACACATCTATCTCTAATATTCCATAATGTATTATTTTTCTAGCAATCTTATTAAAAAATTACCACAAGGTGGGTGGCTTAAAACAACAGGCATTTATTTTCTCACAGCTCTGGAGGACAAAAGTCTAAAATTAAAGTGTTGATAAGAACACACTCCATCTGAAGGCTTTGGAGAATCCTTCCTTTTCTCTTCTAGCTTCTGATAGCTGTAGGCATTCTTTGGCTTCCTTGGCTTATGGCCAAATCACTCCCATCTCTCCCTCTGTCTTCACATCATTCTCTCCTCTGTAATTGTCTTCTCTTCTATAAAGATAATCATCATTTGGATTTAGGGCCTACCTGGGTAACTGAGGATAATCTCAACTTAAGATTCTTAAGATCTGCAAAGACCTTTTCCCCAAACCAAGTCACATTCACAGTTCTAAGGACACATAAACATTCTTTGTTGTGGTCACCATTCAGCCCACTACAGGCACCATTTGCTTGAGAACTAGAATTTCGGTGGTCATATATCAAGGTACTTTCTGCTTCTGCACTGAACAATATGGAGATTATATGGACCATGGACACTTATTTTTCCTTGAGTTTCTTCTTTCTTGACTTTAAGTAGACTCTCCCCCTTTCATCAACCAATTTGATATATTTTAGAGATTGACAGAAGACATAATGTAAAAGAAAGCGAGAGATGCATGAGATGAATTTATAGAGGTCAGTGGAGACTAGATAATTCAGCATCTTAGAGGCCATAGGGAAAAAAGTGTGAATTTTATTGAAAGTGCAAGGGAGCACATAGAACTAGTGAAAGCTGTCTACATTTTTACCCACATTTAATTATGGATGTCTTCACATATGCTAATGTCCAGGTTCAAGAACACTTCATTTCCTGTGTAGAGGCAACATTGGAACTTTCAGTATCGGACAAGTTGAGAACACTTCCGTAGGGGCCAATGCAACATGGAGAGAAGACACATTTACGTTTTTGTTTCCATGTCCTACAGCTCAGTTTCCCATTCATCTTGTCAAGGTGCTACCTGGGGTTGGTTAAAGGGGGAATAAATAGTTCCCGTTGCGGAGACAGAGTGAGGGAACTGTCAGCATTCCTAGTTTGCTCTTGTTCTTTTTACTCTTGAACCTCATATTCTCCATTCCATGTCATAGATACCAGACAGTACTAAAGCACCTCTCCCCTCTCCCCCTAATTCTCACCCTATTTTATACACATTTTGTTGTTGTTGTTAATCCATCATTCCCTTTCCTCCTCTGTTAGCCTTCTCTCAAAACATACCATGACCAGATCACTCAACTTCATACCACCAGCTTCTAAAATCCCATTTCATTTCCCAACTAGTGAATGATTAATTAAAACACAGAGCAGTCTCATATCTATAACAATTCTTTATTCATCTGCCAAAATGCCTAAATTTTCATGTTTTTAAACTTCTTTTTTCATTCACCACTTCACAAAATATACTGATTTCAGTGTTCATATATAATGTTGAGTTTATTTTATGTTACTTTTTAATGTTTGCATAGTTGTCTAGGTGAGGCCTTTCATCTTTCTACACAAATGAACAGACATTCTACATTATGCCAATGGGTTGTTTCTAATGACATGTGGACTCAGATGGAATGTGAAAATGAGGCTGCAGAAAGTTTGATCCATATGTGCAAAGAGAAAGAACATTTGTGTTAATACTCATGTTATTATCTGACTATTAGTATATGCGGATCCATCCACCGTAAAGTGTCAAGAATTTAATAGGAAGCAGAAGACATAGTCTCTCACATTTGAGAGTTTACAGAAGAAATGAATGCACATCACCAGAAATAAACCATGTAGAGGAAACTGGAGTGACAGGATTTGTTGGAGTCAGGGCAAATGAATTATCCATTGGCAGAGAGATCTGAAGAATTTTGAAATGTCACAGTATGTATGGAGGTTGTGGCCATCAGCAGGCAGGGAGGAGGGTTACTGAAACTTGACTCCAGCACTAATAACTATATATCCCTGACTTTTCTATTTTTTCAATCTGTAAAATGGAGATGCTTGTATCTTCCCTTCCTAGGACTACTATGGATATTAAATAATTTCTATATGAAAAATATCTGGAGATATAGAGAAGTTGCTTATATATTAGCTCTCTGCCATCCCTACCTCAACCATGATGTAGATTTGGTATAAATGATACAAATTTATCATCACAAGATTTTTGTCTTGATGAGAGCTATATCAACATGGCTATAGAAGCTATAGTTAAAAGGACAATTAACATCTAACAATTTAGGGAGATATGCATGCATATGGGAATTTTAGTAGTTTATTTTTTTAAATAAACACATTTATTACATCAATAGAACAACATACCCAAGTGAACATATTCAAATTTAACCTTAAGATGTCCTCAAAAATAAACCTTTTTGGTAATATTTCAGTCTTTATTATTTTTAGGGATGGTGCCATTAAAGCAGTCCTTTCTTTTTTTTTTGTTCATTAAAAAAAAATTAATCAGTAATATTTTTGCATATAAGATTCATCAAGTTAAACATATATATTAGGAAATATATATGTCTAACATTACTATAATCTATAAGCAATGCTGGAGGCTAGACAATGTGTGTTAAATTTGCATTTTTTGTGGATATATGATTATATCTTTATACAGTTACTTTAAATTAATTAAGCTTGTTGATTCACGTCATAATACTGACATTATAAGGCTATACTACCTGAGGCATATTATAATATCTTTTCATGTTAAAGAGTAAAATAACCTAGAGAAAGAGGATAAAGTGTTGTGTGTAGGGAATGAGAGCTATAAAAGAGCATTATGTGAGTAAAGAAAAAGGAACAGGCTGGAGGTTTTCTTTATAGGCTAACTTAAAAGAAGTAGAAATGAATTTCTATTGCATTTAGATTAAACCTAAGTCACAGTTATGGCGTTGCAGTATTTCTCCTGCTTACCAACTCGTCGGTAAGCTTTATTGAGATGTGAGAAAATTCTGCGTTACAAAAAAATGAAACTTTTACTCTGTCATGAAGTATTTTCAGTTAATGCTGCAAGTCTTTAAACTAAACCCTAAATAGCCTTTAAGGAAATTAAATCATAAAAGTGTGGGTTAGTAATATTTACCTCGGAATGGTTATAGGAAGTCCTGCTGGGAAAAAGTAACTTTCTGAATGTTAAATGACTTAAATATTTCTCATAATTATATAAAAGTAATCTTCTGAGGGAACATGGCCCCGGATGCATCCCTTTCCTGAGAATCAGTGTAATATGATTTATGATACCTTTTTCTACCCCTTAGTTGGTTTGGGGTAGAAAACAGTATCATTTTTTTTCATAGAAAATAACTTTATCACTTAATATGTGGCTTTTTATTGCAAGGCCTCTTTATTCCTTGGTTTTTACTTCGCACCAGTCATGTTCTTCACATCCAACTACAATCACCCACTTATGGGGATTCTAGCCTGTCATCACCAGACCTGCAAAACCTACGGAATTTGTTTCAAACATCACACTCTGAATATTTTCTCTTATTCCTTCAGCTCACTTAACTGTTCAGGCACTAAATTCATTGAGACTTCCAATCCATTAATCCTAGGACTTGTTATCTATCATGCCTTTCTCCCCCAGGTCTTCATTTTCTTACTCAGACCAGACTCCATATTTCAGTATTAGATACACTAATACTAAATTTGCACATTTATTTAACTTTTTCTCTCTTCTTTCTTGCATGGCAAACCTATGCTGCAACAACATAAAGCATCAGAACATTCTTGGAAAAAAATACTCCGATGGCTGGATTCATTTCAAATTTACAGACACAAATCTCAAAAGGATATTCAACAGTGCCAGATGATCCTGTAATATTTGCCTGGTAAATTCGTTTTCTTATTGTCAAGGAGGACTTTTTTACTTCTCTCTTCTCAAATCTCTCTCTGTCTTTCCCAACCCTCTGTCATGACGTTGAGCTGATAGCACTGGAACACTTTTCATTAAGAAAATCCATGTGAGAATTGCCAGAAATTCACCAGTTTCATGAAGCTGTACCTGTATATTTTGAATTCCTTCTTGTTGCAGTGGATCTCTCCTTTTTGCTCTCTGAATGGAACTCTCCGTGTGCACTGCTCTATTTACTATTTTTGCCAAATTATAAGAATGTTATTCCTGAAATTAGCTCTTCTATCTTCTGCTTCAACATTTTCTCCCTCTCTGCTGGGTTACTCACATGGACTTTAAACCTTGGTCACATTTAGCCTTGTCATACCTTGACTCTACATTTTCCTCTAATCATCCATAGAAACTATTTGCTTCCCATTCATAGTAAAACTCTGCCAATGAGTTTTCTATGCTGGGTGTCTCTACTTTGTCTCCTCCCATTCCCTTTCTCCATTTGGGCTTTTATCCCACTGCACCATAGGACGTGACCAGTGTCACTAAGAATAAAACTTGTGAAAACTAAATTTTCCCATATATTATTGAACCCTCAGAAAATTTTTTCACTGTTAGACACTCTCCACCTCCATTTACGTGTTGTCCTTTAGTCTCCATGCATATACACACTCACATTTTCCTTCAACCTTGCTGGACAGTCCTAAGCATTTTTTTTTGCAGGCTTCCCATTCCTCTACCAGATGTCTAAATCTTACAGCGATCTTGGTCTCTTATTCAGAATCCTCTTCTCATTTTACACCTACTGTCTAGGAAATTGTACCTAGTTCTGTGATTTCAAAAACCAATCTCTAGGCTTCGGAATCTCAATTTATATCTCTCACCCTTATCTCTTCTTTACGACGCAAACATCTACCCCAAAGTCTTGATTTCTCTACTTAGGAACTAAAATACCTTCAAATTTAGTCTGTTAAAGTCTGTTCAAACATTCTTCCCATCCAAAACACTCAACGCAAAGTTTTTCTTGAAAAATAAATGACATCATCAGTTGCTCAGGCCAAAAATATAGAATTCGTGTAACTCCCCTGCTTCTAATATCTTTCCATTTTACCTAGATTAACTTCAAAATTCTTGCCTTAGAAAAGCCCTTTACATGACCTTTCTCTGCTGTTTCCTGCTCTCCAGAAACATTAGTTTTCTTTGTTTCACACTTTTTACTTCAATGCCTCAGGGTTCTTTTGCTTCTTTTTCTTTTATGAAACGTCTTTATAGTGAAGAAAATAATAACCATCCATAGTTTTATCACTAAGATCAAGTACTGTTATCATCTGTCATCTATGCATCTTTGCTTCAATATTTCTTGAAAAAATAATCACTTTATTGTTTAGTAAAACATGATACATGCCTATTATAAAAATGTTGAAGAATGTAGAAAAAAATAAATGTAAAAAAATCACTTTTAATTCTGGAAATTACTATCGTTAGATTATGTTAACATCTTTTTAGATACAATTTTATATGTATACACAGAAGGACAAATACGGAAAAATAGAAAAAATATTGGCTATATATGACTTTAAATGAGACCATATTATAAATACTATTTTAATAAAACAGTTTAATTTTACTTGATTTAATATAAGAGAAAGTCGAAGGAACTATTGACATTCGAATAAATGTTTTGATAATAGATAAATCTCATGGCTCTTGAGGATTCTCTGCTCCCTCCTTGTGGTATCTTTCCTAAACAGAGAATCATGAGGTTTATGTAGGAAAAATATGTCACTGATACCTGATACGAAATCACTTCTCTGAAAAGGTGCATCCGTTTTTCCAAGTTATATAGATGTTCTCTTTACCTTTGACCTTATAAATATATAAAACATTTAGTCACTGGCCCCTCTATTGGAATATTGCCGATTATAAACTTTGAAATAATGAGATTTTTGGAGATCACACATACGCTATTCTCTCCAGCATCCCACCCCTGCCAATCCCTACCCACTCCTCCAGCAGCCCAAATCCTACTTTATACCTGCACTGCATGGTACTAGCATTGTGTGTCATGACTCCTTTGTGTTTCCTTTTAATGTTTCCTGTGTGGTAACTATCCCAAGTTTTTTCATGATTGAAGATACTTTTCTATTCCTTGTTCTTTAAAATTCTCTTAGCATGATACATTATTGTTGAAAACATATTCTGTTTTTCTATTTTCTGTAAATTTTGCTCTGGTTTATTCTCACTTCAATATTGCATTGGAGTAATTCAAAGACAGCCTGGATTTCCCCACCACAGCTTTTATTTCTTGTGTGTGTGTGTGTGTGTGTGTGTGTGTGTGTGTGTGTGTGTGTGTGTGTGTATTTTGTCTAAGAAGCATAAACATTTCTTTATTGTTGATGCTCTGTAGCTTAACTAGTATAAACTTTGTATTGGTTTTGAAGACAGTTGCATTAAATGTGGTCTTTGGTATGATGGTTAAAACTTTCCTGCATTTAAAAATGTGTTATTTGTCTAATTTATCTTCTATTCCAGTTTTTTTTTTTTTGGTTCTTGACACTAGTTGTTCTTCTATTGGATTATCCTGGATATTTTCCAGTTCTAATAGATTGTATTCACATGTGTTAATCTACTTGTAAATTTATTTGCTTTCACACTTTTAATAATTATCAGTATATTGATTTTCAGACACACTTATTCTATTTCTTAATATTTCTATTTTACATATGAGTATTATAATGATGCTGTTTGCCTATAATTCTTTTCCTTTGTTCTCAAATCCTCCTTTTCAGCTACTTTGTGTTATTATAAACTATAATTTGAGCCCTAGTTATATAAAATGTATAATCTTATTAATAGTTATAAAACATGAAATGGTCAAGAGGATTTGCCCTCTGTTCTTTGTGTTATATTTTTCTAGGATGATTCTGTCTCGTTTATTCCTACTTCTCTTCCCTCCTTATTCCTTCCCTCCTCTGTCTCTTTCTTCCTTCCTTCCAATGTATAGGCTCCCATTCTATAGTTTACAGAGAAAAAAACAAGATGGCCTCTAGCCAGTGGAAACAGAGTCATGATGAATCAAAATATGTTAGAAAAAGAGGATTTTAAACAAAGCTGCAGAATGAGAGTCTGCTACTTTGTGTTATAGCCATTCTTGTGACGTGAGCAGGAAAACTCAGTTGATAGAATACTCTCTTAAATTAAAAAAAATTTTTCTTCATTTGTTATGTTTAAACATGCTCTGTCCAGTCCTCTTTCTAAAAAAAAATTCTCTCCACCTGGAAGGTGATATGTATTTTTCTGGGAGGATTGGTAAGGCAATGGATCATTTCTCTAACTCAGTTTTTAACTGTTTGGCTTTTTAAAGTCTTGTTAGCAAGGGGCATTCTGAGAATTGTAAGACTTTTCTCAATTCTTTTTTTTGTTTTTGTTTTCCAATTCTTAAGACTCCTGTAGAATCTCTTGTTACTGCATTGTTATTGTCCTTGTCCTCATCTTTAAGTGTATTGCTAGAGGTTGTGCCCTTTTTCTCATTTGTTTACTGATGGTACTTTTTTCTCTACTTCTCATTTCTTGAGCACATAAACTAGTCTACAAAGACTATAGAAGTACATTTGATGAAATGTTAATGACATATTTTTCTGCTCATAATTATAAATACAATTAGGAAAATATTACATTGATCATGACCATCAAAAATGCAAAAGAACGTAAGTTTTTCCTAACAATACCATATTAAAAGTGCTATTCTTGAACTAATTACACAATATTTTTTCTGAGGCCTTTGCCAATAATACCGATCCTTTTCTCTGCCCCAATCTTTCCCCAGCTTCTTGATATTATCTTTCATAATATCCTTTTTGTTTATAAATACTACCTAAGTTCTCAGCTCATAAATTCACTGTATTTTTTATTTTTTATTTTTTTTTGCCATACTCTACTCTCATTCCACTCATCATTAGGTGAGCTCTCTTGTCTCTCTGTTTATTAAGACTTAAGGCCAATTGTCAGACAAGTGTCATTCGGCCCTTTTTGAGAAATTTTTTAAGTTTTAAATCATTTTAGTAGCAAAGTTATTGTTCAGTAGTTACTGAAGACTGTAAATGCTTCAAGTTTTGTGCCTGCTAAGGTCTAAATTTATTATTCTTTGTTAAAAGTATTAAAATTTTAAATAAATAAATTAGTCTGAAAGATAAAAAAAATTCATCTAATTCTCCTTAACACCTACTCTTATAGGGCAACAATGCAATTGAATTGATGTGGTTTATTAAACAATGAATAATTACATTTTAAATTTACTTTTCATTAGAAGTCATTGCAATTGTAGATTTTAAAAGCCCACAGAATGATTTTATTACAGGGAATCTTTAAATTAGGTTTCTAGAAAGAAGTTAGGGAAAAGAATAAGAGAAGGTTTTGCTAAATTGATGATGTATTTCATCTAAACTCAGATATTGCTATTGGAATTTAATGCAAATCAAAATTTATTTATTTATTTATTTATTTATTTATTTATTTATTTATTTATGGTGACATTGGTTAACGGAATTCAGTAAGTTTCAGGTGTACAATTGAACAGTAAGGCATATATATATTGCATTGTGGTTTCACTGCTCATAGTTAGATTTCTTTCTGTCACCACATATTTGACCCCTTTCACCCTATCTACCTTCCCTCTCTCACCTCCCCCCTACCCTCTGGTAACCACTAGCCTATAGTCTATGTCCATGAGTCTCTGTTTGTTTGTCCTGTTCATTTGTTGCTTTTAGGTTTATATCCCACATGTAAGTGATATCATGTGGTTTTCAATTTTTTCTGTCTGGCTTATTTTGCTTAGCATAATTATCTCAAAGTCCACCCATGTTGTCACAAATGGCAGTATTTCATCTCTCTTTACGGCTGATTAATATTCCATTGTGATATATATATATATATAGAAAGAAGTTAGGGAAAAGAATAAGAGAAGAATATATATAAGAATATATATAATAAGAATATATATATAGATCACAGCTTTTTTATCCAATTATCTATCATAGGATACTTCGGCTGCTTCTATGTCCTGGCCACCATAAATAATACTGCTATGAACATTGATGTGCAAATATCTTCAGATGTATGTTTTCAAGTCTTTGGGGTAAATACACAGTAGAGGAATTACTGGATCATATGGTAGATCAATTCTTAGTTTTTGATATTAGGCCCTCACGGAAGTGTCACTTGTAAATATATTTTCCCATTTGGATGGTTGTCTCTTTATCTTGTTAATGGTTTCTTTTGCTGTGCAGAAGCTTTTTAGTTTGATGCAGTCCCATTCATTTATTTTTGCTTTTACTTTTCTTGCCTCTTTAGGTCAATGATCCATGAGTTTAGTTTATATGTTTTCTTCTATGCAATTTATTGTTTCAGGTTTTCTATTCAGGTCCTCAATCCATTTTGAGTTAATTTTGGTGTATGGTGATAGAAAACAGTTTAGTTTCATTCTTTTACAGGTGGCTTTCCAGTTTTCCCAGCATCATTTATTAAAGATGCTTTCTTTTCTCCAATTTTTAAAAAGTGAGATTTTAGAAAATATACTTAGGACTATCACCACTGAGTAAAATCTAATAATTCTGTACTTTTGCTATTCTAATGAATATACCTTTTTAAATTGGATTTGTCAACATTCTTGATGTTATATTTTATGAAGGAATGTTGGTTCAATGAGACTCCATTTTACTGGTTATCATTTGGTCTGTGATGTTCTGGAAGCACTCCTCCCTCTTTCTTCTGATGCTTTGGAGAGACACTGCATGCAAACAGCAATAGCAGCTATGAGAGAATCTAGGAGTTAGTTTTGCTTTTGCTTTTCATGTTTGTAATTAAATGTGTTTTGATGATAAAGAATGCTCTTTCCTTCACAGTTTATAAAAAAGTCTTTATTCGTATGTTTAGTTTCTTTATTTATTTTTCTAATGTCATAAAAACTAATATGCACATAAACTCCAACTCATTTCACCCATTTACCTTGTGTTTTGGAGAAGTCCTTTCGGAAACTCAATTATAATAAACAAACATGGTATCAAAAAAATTCCAGACTCTGAAACATGCTCTGAAGCAGCTTTAATTTAATTAGATGAATTATTTAAAAACATCTTTTGAACATCCTGGAAATTTTTGTGCTAAAGCTGGCAGCAGAAGCCCAGAAGCACCTTTGTAACTTCTAAATTTAAAAAAAAAGAAAGAAAATAAAGAAAAAAGAAAAAGAAAAAAGTAGGAAACAGAAAAGCATACATAAGATCAAACTTCATAACATTTTTTAAATTAAAAATTAAAGCAATGCATTTCCATAAATAGATTAACTTAAGCCAAAATATACAGCCATTTTGGACTTCAGTAAGAAATAGTAATAAATAATTGTGATAACGATGACTCACATTTGTTTTATTTCTTCTGATTTGCAAAATTTTTTATAAAGGAAATCTATTTGATAGCCATTATTAAATCCCAAGCTGATAAATGAGGGAATTGAGACAAACCTGATGGCCCTATCTACTAACAAGCAGTACTTGGCGTTTCCAGAAACTGAGGTTACTACTTAACTCATTGACATTTTCCATACAAAGTATTAGCTCTAAGACTTGATGCCACTTTGATTGGAGAGTATTATTATAACTTCGTTTAATCTTATGTTACATGGCAAAGGAAAGATTATCCTGGTGCAGCCTGACCTAATGAGGAAAGTCCTTTAGAAGCAGAGATATTTCTCTGCTGGTTGAAGAGGGAGAAGTCAGAGAAACACATTCCTGCTGGCCTGGAAGAAGGAAAACATTCATGTTGTAAACTGTCTACCAGGGCCAAATGATAAGGAATTCTGGGTGGCTTTTTGGATCCGAGACTGGTCTCTGACTAACAGCTAATAAGAAAACAGGGACCTTAGTCATACCAGTGCTAGGAGATGAGTTCCAACAACTAGAGAGCCTGGAGGAGGACTGCAAGCCTCACATTTTGCCTGGTTCATATCTTCATTACAGCCCAGTGAGATGCTGAGTAAACGATTTAGCTAACCCACACCTGGACTCCTGAGGCACAAAACTTCGAGATAATCAACCAGTGTTGCTTTAAGCTGCTGAGTCTGTGGTAATTTGTTAGGTAGCTAAAAAAAAAGAATACAATATCTTCCCTGATGACATTAGTCTGTATATTGAGAGTAGCCACATTTCCCAGCAACGGTAAGGGTCAATGGGAGTTAAAAAAACCTGAATTAAGACAATATTAGACTGGACGGAGATTATGAGTCTCTTTTTTCCAGTTTTACTGTCAAAGACCACCTTTGTAAGGACAGATTTGCTGAAATTATATAAAGATTTCTCAGTGTTTTATCTAACTATTACTCAACCATTGATATGGAATATCACCTATTTTTCCTATTGCAGATTCTTTACAGTGTTTCCCTTCTCGTAATTCTTTTCTCTGAAAATTACTGTTAAGCTTTTCTTTTCAGTAAATATTGATAATTGGATAGCTTTACTTTCTAGTATATTAGTTTGAATGATCCCTCCCTGGTCCATGCGTACACGTTGTTTTGGTTCCTTCTCATATGTGAAGTAAGCTTTCGGTGTTTCCAAAACGTGCAAACAAATGGGAGTGTAAAGGATATCAGCTTGCAATACCCATGAGAGCAGGACTCATGAGATTGATACTTTCTCACACTAAAGTCATACTATGAATTTCAATCCTGAGATTATGCAAGATGCTAATCGATGGGAAATATATCTTGGGTCTTGAAGAATTGGAGCTCAGGAGCTCTGCCAGCCTTTTGTTGGGATTATGCCCATACAGAAGACTAATGTTTGTTGTCTTCTCCTAGACTTGATAAACTAAAGAAAGAAATGGCAGCTGGATTTTACCTCTTGAGCCAACTCTTCTTGGTAGCTGAGTTGGTCTCTAGTGAGAAGGATTCTGAGGCCAAAATCTATCCCTGTGTGAATGAATACAGTGACTGATAATAATGTTTGCAATGTCCATGGCAATGGCCATTGGAAATGTCCACATGTATTATATGTATGATGATCCTGGCATAGCTCCAACTATCCACCCATAGAATGAATCGAAAATAACATATTAAAGATATTGAGAAACAAAAACATGTAATTGAGGAAGAAATTCTCATGTTTCAACTTTATTTTCTTTATTATCTACATTGATCTGAGTCAATGGATACTTGTTTTTCCTTAGACAAGTATAAGTAGCTATATACTTTTCCCATTATACCCTATCCTTAGATTTATTTAGACATTTGAGAAAATTATAAATTCCAGATAGCCTCCCATCTTAAAACTGATATTTCCCCCAATCCGGCAACCCTCTAAATCTTGTAATGTCTTAATAGAATCCTGCATAAAGTGTCTTCTTTATCTTTAAATTATTTATTTGACAGAGTCTGAAAGTCTACGTCTGAAAGTTGGTGCTTAGGAAATCAAAACATAATTATCACACATCATGTGCAGCTCTCTTCTCTACTTCTCTGCGTGGTTAGGAATATCATAAGAACATCAGAATGACAACACGTACTTCACTTTTCTACATTACTGAATGGGACTAATTTCAAAGCGATATACTTTCTATTCTTTAGAAGAGGAGTGAGAATTTGGTACTAATTTAACAGTATCTGGGTCAGGAAATTCTTTTAACATTATGTTTCCTAGAGAAGATAAAAAATGGAAATTAATTATGCTATAACCCACAAAAGGCAGCTGATGAAACCTCTAGGCAGTTGATAGCCTCTGTAGGCATGGGAGTCCTATCTCTCACCTTAGTCCTCATTGTTCAGCAGCACTAATATTGGAATAGTGTTGGAGAGATATGGTTTGTACCAGGGTTTTTGCTCTCGTCTAAAATAACTTTGACCAATAACAACAAACTGAACAGCAGGCCTACATAGCAGAAAATGCTAACTTTTTCCTACCCCTAAACTATAGAACTGTATGTCATCTTCTGGTCTCAATGACATCTTATGAAAGTTAAAAAAAAAAAAAGGAACTGATCATGCCTGAGCACAAATATAAAAGGTAGCTAAATTGTCGGTGGTTTGGATCTACAATGCAAGGTTCTATAAAATTTCAGCCCAACTATATCCAAGGTCCTCATAGGTAAAGAGAAGGTCATTGTTACACAGTCGCCAGAGAAAGCCCTGTGTAGAGAGAACAATTACTTATATACTAAAATTTGACAGAGCAAGAGAATATCCTGTTCCAGAAGATAGCAACTTGGTGGATTATTGATCTACCATTATAGTCTTTAAATAATAAACATAACCTAAACATCAACATGCTTTTTGCTTTTTCTTAATTTTATATCTAAATATAATTCTATTGACTATAATTTTAGAAATATCTCCACATTTAGTCTGCTTCCTTCTCTAAGCATTCAGCATCTCTGGTATGGGTTATTTTTACAAGCTTCCTAACTAACCTGTTTATATTAATTTGAGTAGTTAATATTGATTAGGTACTTATTACATACCAGGCTCTATGCTAAATTATTTACATACTTTACATCATTTAATCCTCAGGGCAAATTGTTACCCCCATTTACAAATGAGAACACTGTGAAGGAGCCACAGCCAGGAAGGTGGTAGAACTGAGATGTGTACTAGTCTTCCCACTCAATTCATCTTCACTAAGGGGCACATATGCTGAGTCTGTAGGGCTAGCAGGCAATAGAAGAGCCTAATGGAAGCACTAAGTTGTTTGTGCTGTGCTCCATCATAGTCACTGCCTAGTTACATCATCCTTTAAAATGTGGTATTGGCCAAATAATTCCCTAAGAGATAAGGCCACTAGTTATCAATTTCTGGTATTTTTTTTCAATGCAATAATCTGTGTAATACTTTTAAAACAAATTTTAGCCATGTATTCCTTCTGAAATTCATAGTGGGCTTTGCACTGTATTTGAGATTAAACATATGAGAAATTGCCCTGTACAAAAGTCCTCCATAATGTAATCTAAATGATCTCATATCACCTACCCACCTGTTTTCATAATCCAAAAAAATAAAAATTATTAATGGCATGCCATAGAACTAATTGAATCTCAAAATAACTAAAAACCTACTAGAATTATAATTACATATTACTGACAATGCTAGTTTGCTTTATTGAACTTAACATTCAACACATATTACATAAAAGGGTGAATCTTGCATTTACTTCTCCACAAGGTTTCTAAAGAAAAAAAGATAGTGGTAAAGGCTCAGTCTTAGAACAAATCTATAAATGGTAGTTCATTTTTCCTAGTGTCTTTCCTTTCCCAGAGTCAGCGAGTTTTTTTTTTTATTCAATAGTTAATTATTTTTAAAATTTCAATCTCATAGCTTTATTTTTTTTTTTTTCACAGATCAGACCTGCTTTTGAATTGGAGAAACTTTACCGTAACAATGCATGCTGCTTTTCATGACTCTGCAGTCATGGCAGTGATTAAAATGAGTTAAAATAGGCATAGAAAGAAGCCATTGGCCTGTCATTGTTTCATATGCACAAAATAGCCTCATTATATATTGTAAAACAAGTAGTTCCATTCTAACCATTCAAATAAGAAAAAAGAATATCTATATCTACTAATAATTCTCTCTAATAAGATACTGACCAAAGTGCTGGGCACAGAAAGTACAATTTAAAAAATATTTTGAATTCCAAGTCTAAATTATTATCAATCCTATTATCTGAAATGGCAAAATGACCCTAGAATGCCATTTATTTTGTACACAGACGTATTCTGGAATCTAGAAAAGTTATTACAGTTTTTTCTAAATTTTAATTATTGAATCGCCAAGATTTTTGGTCTGGAATTTTACATATACATATAAGCTAAATTATTTCACTTGGACTCAGTCCCCCTCCCATTGGTCCTTCAATAGAAGACAAAGGCAACAGTGACTACCCCCTGTAACCCATATATAAGAATCTTAAATGCATTTTACAATGTTCTTTTTGTCATCTTAGGTAGAAATTAGAACAATTCTTTGTATATAACCATAAAAAAATCTTGAATTTTACTGATGTCTCTAAAAGCAGAAGTAAGGGCAATAACTTGTTTTTCATTTTAGTAGTAGGGAAAAGACAAAGGGTTAAGAAATGCCCTATTCAGAAAGAGTTAGAAATGGAGTAGAAAGGTCTGGCTTATTGCTTACCACCTGGGCACCTGGGCCAGTTTCCTCACCATCTGGGCTTTGGTTTTTGGTTTTCCGATTTTCTCTAAAATGGAGGAAATAGGAATACTTACTTGACAATACTGTTTCAAATATGAAAACATAAGTGGAAGAATTCAGTAAAGAAAGCACTTTATAAAGCATTTTGTTTTTTAAATTATTTTATAATTTTTTTTATTATACCTTCCAAACAAAAAAGCCCTCCAATTTTGTGGTTACATATAACAGGCAAAATCATACTGATATTCTTCAATAATTGAAACTGTTACTCAATATAATTTGAGGAGTTATCAACAATACCTTTCCACAAGTCAAAATAACCTCTTTGAAGACTTATTACTAATGTCTCAAATTCTATGAGAAGGTATTTATTTCTCCAGGACTTATTTATTTTCTTGGGTCTATAGTTTCCACATAAAGGCACAGATGATTAAGAGTGAGCGACTGTCTGGTGATGGTAGGGCAAAGGAGGATTACAAAACAAGGACAAGAAAGCAATGCAATGTTTGAAAACACACTGGTTTGGTATCACTGATTGGATGTATGAACTTGGACAAATTATTGGATCTCTCTGAATTTTAAATTTCCCATCTTTAAAATAGGGATATGAGCATATATTTTTCCCCCAAAATTATTAAATGAAATCAAGTTTCTGAAGTGCTTACTAAAGCTAAAATATTTTCTATAACCTGTAACAGTATGCAAGTAATGCATTTTGATACCCTTTTTCTCAACAAAAGGTATGGAAATGTTTACCTAAGATTAACCTCCTGTTGATGACTTTACTTGGAACTCATCCAGAGTTTTCAGTGATGTGGAAGCAACATTTTTTTTTTTTACCATGGGTTTTTATAGCCACAGTTTCCTGTAACTAACTTTCATAAGCTTTAATCTTTCATAAATTTATTCATTATAAATTATATTGACATTACATGGATATTATTTAAATATGTAATTATCATTTGCAACATGGTTGAGATCAGTGATGACGTCTTATGGACTCTGAAAGGTATTATTCCATGTAAGGCCAAATATTATTTATTATCTATTCAATGTAAAGTGATATTCCATAGGAAAAAAATTTTGAAGAGTATAGAGTAAGAAAGGTACAGACTTTTTGTGTCTCATGGAAGACAAAAGCTTTCCCTTACTTCACTAGAAATTGTTATTGTGGGTCATATGTACTTGAAAAGTTCAAGTCATTATCTGTGGCTCTTAGCAGGTGCCATTTATTTTTCTTCATTTTATTTTAAGTGGAGGTCATTTCATTAATTTCTAACTGACTGCTAGTTCCATTGGCAAATTTTCACTGTATATTTTTTAAGTAAAATAAGTTCTGAAGGAGAGTGAATTAAGTCAGCAGTTTCCTCATTTGATGAAACAACCTCAAACTTCTTGACCTTTTTATGCACATATTTGTTTATTGCGCATACGCTATTTGCCAAAGAGAATTTTTAATAATTTATTTTCCACACCTAAACACTTCATATATACACGATCCCTTTATGAGGGAGAATTTGTAATAACTGTAAAATCATAGAGATGAAGTATTGCTTCCAGCTTGAAATTGCCAGTTATGAGAAGAATGTTAGATGGTTTTCTAATTCAGGCAATTACACAAGAATACACTCTGAATATTCTACATTTTCCTGAGCTTTAAAGAAAAATCTGAATAATTTAATGAACCTAAAAAAAACCCTTCAACTCCATTTTCAAATTGTCTGTCTATCTGTCATCTATCATCTGTCTGTCTGTCTGTCTGTGTGTCTATCTATCATCTATCGTCATCAATCATCATCTATTATCTATAGAGATAAACATACACACGCATATGCACACACACAAAACAAACTTCAATAGCTTAAAATACACAGTCTAAAGTTATAGCTTCTGGGATTTAAGTCTCTTTGTATCTCACCCCAGTTTTCCCTTCTAATGATATAGCTTGTTCTCCTAACAGCAATTGCGTCCTTCCTGTGACAAATTTGATTTCTCAATTGTGAGCGATAAATGAGGTAGTGTCTAAGTTATGTGCTTTCAAAGCAATAACACATTATATAGCTCATGAGTTATTATTATTTATTGCCCATTTTTTTATGATCTAGGTCAAGTCTGATTTCCTCCACAAAGTTTTTTCTCACCAGCTGAGGTCACCACAATCAATCTTTTTCCTAATATCCCATAGGAGATGTGGTACTTCTTATTGCCTCTTACATGACTCATGGTCCAAAGCAGAGTGCAGGTTCAATAAGAGAAGAGGCCAAATGTCATTTATCTCTGAGTTCACCAGATCTGGTACAAGGTCTCTCATAAAGCAAATTGAGTGCGTATTTGTTGATAACTATGTGCAATACCCAGATGCCAATTAAAGCCTTTTAATAAACAAGTTACTCATTTAAAGAGTTTACATGATCTACTTCAATATAGCCATTTTCTTTTTTAACTTTCAGGAAGTTTCTCATGGAAAACCAAAACATAAATACCAAGAATAAAATACACTGCCGTTTGTGTGTTGTGTTAGACGTAAATGTAATTTTAAGATTCTCTTGTACCATTGCTTCAGCATCTGTTCTTGTTTTACTTACAAATTCTACTCAGTATCACAGTTTGTAACTTTATGTTTTTCTCCTCAACCCATGCTTTCCAATCATCAGGTAGCAAGCTGGCTCAAATGAAAAGAGTTTCTTAATATCATTTTATTTCAAAAACTTTTCATCTTTTCTGAGTGAGCGCTATATCCCAAAAAATCAATCCAGGCCATTTCATTCTTAGTGTTATAGTTTTCTTTTAATGAAGAACTTATGAAACCAGAAATTGTATTTCATATTCAAGTGTCCCAGAGGCCTCCTACTCTGTATTCTATTCTTTCTCCTGTCGGCTTTTCAATCCATTTCATGCTGTCATCCTCTCCCTTTGCCAAACCAATAAATAATCCTTTTAAAATGCAAATATTGATATTTAGAATAATGGAATATCTTTTGAAAATAGAATTGTGAGATTTACAGGCAAATGAAAATTTAATCTTTGGAAATTGCTTCAATAACTCTAAGTTTGTTTTAAAGTAAGATCACAGGGGTAGAAAGAGATAGTCCTATTCTTGCATAAACACAGTAGGTAGCTTTTTCACTCATTTCTCTAGATGAAATTCAGTCTTAGTGTGGACAGATACAGACTATATCTTTCTAAAATACCACTAGATTAAAAACAAACACTTTAAGCATTCTTTAAAATTTTCCAAGTAATGGGTGGACTATTTTTTTTCCTTTTTCTTTTTTTTAGTTTTAAATAAATTGAAAATAAATAAATAAAAGTTGCAAAGTAATTTGCAATCTTTGGTTACAAATGTTTAAAAAATTAATACCATAATTTTATCACAACTTTTTAAATACCAAGTGCCAATATTTAACTCAAATTTTTGTAAAGCTTCAGGAATTATAATCAGCTCTTAATTATAAACTGTCTTTTATGTCCTTTATCCTTTAAAACAAACAAACCTAGTAGAAAAATAAAGATCAAGACATTACTGTTTTTTTGTATAGCTTTAAGATAAGAAATTTCTATATGGTACTAATTGCAGAAAAGACCCTAATATAATCACAAATGTGCCAGACTAGTTTCTGGATAGGAAACAGTCTTACCTCCTTTGCTACCAATGGGTTTTTTATAGTTAATCTTCTTTTCATGATGTTGTCACCAGAAGTAGCATCAGTACCATAAATTTTACTTGACATTATTATGATGAATGGATTCCTAAGACATTGTAAATGATGTAAACATCTCAATAGCATTAAGAAGTCAAACTCGAATGTTTATTGCAGAAGATTTGTGGTATGTCTAGACATAACAAAGCAATAAAGAGCTTCAGGGAATAAAAATTAACCCTACTCAAGTTCTAATTGCAAAAATTATCCATTAAATTGGAACAAATAACTATACTTAAAATAAAACTGAATTAAAGTGACAATAGCAAAATCTTAAAGCTATTTGTTTATCATATATTTGAAATTTTAAAAAGAGATATAAAAGGTGAATCAGAGGATAAAAAGATTAGCTATTTAAATAGTAACCCCAATGTATTACGATATTATTCACAATACCAAAATTTTATCTGGTTTATGATCTGATCTAGCATTTCCATTGTACAATAACAGTAATTTTACTTCTGTTCTGGTTTTGGCAAAACAGGACTGACCCAAAGCTATCTCTGTGGGGCTTATTCTTAATTCTTAGAATCTTAGAAATTGTTATTTTTGTTTTAAACATTGGATTCCTTTGTACAAATATACTTTGTGGTATATCCCTCTCTAAACCATAGGAGTTGGCCAGGCTATCCTACTGGCCTCAATATAAAGTAATATCATTCATCAATTATACTATCTAGAGAAAAAATTAAATTTAAATAATGTAACAATAAACTAACATACAGTAAAACCTCTTTCCCATACATTAACACTGGAAAAATAAAATCTTTGTAAAAGAAAAAAAAGTAATTCAAAACCCCCACCAACTACTGACTTACTTTACTTTAAGTCACATTTAATAGAGTAAAGGATGAGTCCAATTAAATAACTTAGACAGATGCTTAGAAAATGTAAAAATGGTATTGTACTCTCAGGATACCACAGAAGAGGCAGCAGCTTTATCTTGTTTCGAAAATGTAATCAACACAGATAGAATTATTATTGTGTTATACCGGAATTGTTTGGGAAATATAGTCTTGACTAAATGCAAACTCAAATAATTGTATCAAGCAAATCAATCTTTTGGGACTTTGGGTATATATAGGTATGGATTGTACAGTGGTTAGGAGACAGACTTCCTGGGTTTAAATCTCGCTTCTGTCATTTACTAATTCTGTTTCCTTAAATAACTAGTTTTCCATCTTTGAGCCTCAGTTTCCTCATGTGAAAAGTTGGAGTGATATTAGAGTCTCTGAGAGGTTTAAATATGTTAATATACATAAAGCATTTAGAAGTGTGCCTGACACAAAGTTAGCATTCTAAAATATTCACCCTTACAAACATGATTTTTTGCTGTGACATCTGTAAGAGTTTTTCTTTACGTATCTTAAAGTTTAGGAGCAAACCAGGGTTTCCTATCTAAAACATAAAACACAAAAAATTATTATTTATTTGTCCATCACCATACAGTTACAATCTTTTTCTTATGATAAGAATTTTTAAGATCTACTCTCTTAGCAACTTTCAAATATACAATACAGTATAAATAACTATAGTCACCATGCTGTACATTATATTCCTAGGACTTATTTATTTTATAACTGTAAATTAGTACCTTTGACTACCTTTATCCAATGCTTTATCCAATCCTTGATTTTTTCAAGGAGGGATGTAACTAGCGCCATTCTAAATGCATAGGAGACTGGTTAATTCATTAAGTACCATAGAGGCTATGGTAGGCTAAACAATGCTTCCCCCTCAAAGAGGTATCTGCATCCTTGTAGGGGCTGAATTGTGTCACACCCAAAATTCACATGTTAAAGTTCTAACCCCTAGTAACTCAAAATGTGACTCTATTTGCAGTTAGGGTCTTTAAAGAGATGATTAAGTTAAAATGGGACCCAATCCATATGACTGGTGTCCTTTTAAAATGAGGTTAAGACACAGACATGTACAGAGGGAAGACATGTAAAGTCACAGGGAGAAGACTGCTACCCACTAGCCAAGCATAGAGATCTCAGCAAAAATCAACCCTGCTGACTCCTTGATCTTGGATTTCTATCCTCCATATTGTGAGAAAATAAATTTCTATTGTTTAAGCCATCTTGTACTTTGATGGCAGCCTTAGAGATCTGCTGTACAGTTTTCATTTCATCACAATTTATTATTCATTCTACTCTGAATGGATATTTAAGTTCTTTCAAGTGTTATCAACATTTTAATAAATGACCTTAAATGAATATACATAGATGTTTTTGTTGAATATCTACCTGGAAATGGAAGTATGGGGTTATGGAACATGTCTGTGTTCAGTTTGGGCAAGTACTATGAAATATTTCCAAAGTAGCAATTTATACTCCTACCAACAGTGCTTGAGAATTCTGCTTTTCATTAATTTAGCCTTTCTGATGGGTTGATTAAAAATCCCTATTTTTTAATTAACTCGAAGTATTAACGTGAAACAAATTATACTCAATTTAATATAGTGTTTGATTAGTTTCAATAAATACATGTATCCATGTAACCAATAGCACAATCAACCTATAAAGCATTTCCATAATTTCCCACATTCCCTCTTGCCCTGTGTCGTCACCCCCTTGCCTTTGGCCACTGGTCACCACCCCATTTTCTGTGACTACAGGGGAGTCTTTACTAAAGTATTACATAAAATGAAATCATGAAATATATAATGTTTCATTCCTCTTTCATTCAAGAAATTCCTGATATCCATCCCTCTCGTGTGTATCAATAGTTCATTCATTTTCATTGCTGAATCATGTTCCATTGTAAGGATATATTACAATGCATTCATTTCTTCAATTGTTGACAAACATTTGGGTTGTTTATAGTTGGGACTATTATAAATAAAGTTTCTATCAATCCTCTTATACAAATTTTTGTGTTACCTGTTTTCACTTTTCATGGATAAATACCCAGAGTGGAATATTTGGGTCATATGTAAATATTTATCTAACCTTGTAACATAATGCCAAACTTTTTTTCAAAGTAGCTGTATCAGTAGTGACAAGTAGTGACAAGTAGTGACAAGGTTTGCCCTGTTACTAAAGGTCTGACATTTCCATGGTCTGTAACTGAATCCCCAGGTGTTCCATGAGGTCTCTCCATTTGTACAGGTTCCAAGCTTGTGTTAGGTGTTGGAATAGTTCAGCTTTCTGCCCAGCCTTGTGCAGCTTCCCTCTAAACATGCAAAATTTAGTATTCAGCCACACAATCTGGATTTCTGGAGCTCTTCCTCTGCATAGCTGTTTCCTTTCTGGTGCCCTGGCCATCAATCCCAGATGCCTCATGCTCTCTTGCATTTCTTTACCTTGTGTCGTGTTTGGATACCCTCTGCCTTGCGCTGTGATCTGGAAATGGACTTTCAGCAAAAAGCTGAAGAAATCTTAGTGCTCTCTCTTAATATTCCCCTCTTCTCAGGGATCACATTTTTGTGCTATGTGTTGCCCAGTGGTTAAAAATAGTTGTTTTATGTATTTTTCTCAGATTTCTAGTTAGTTATAGTGGGACCACAAAGCTGTCTCGATTATTTAATCATGGCTAGAATTTGAAGTACCTCATTTTGGTTTGAATTTCTATTTTCATGATGATTAATTATGTTCTGAACTTCTTTTTTTTTAATATTTCCACTGGCTATTTATATATCCTATTTTATGAAGTATTTATCTATTGGTTATTCTGTCTTTTTAACATTGATTCTTAGGATTTCTTTTTATATTCTAAATGCAAGTTCTGTGTTGTAATAATATATTCTCCCAATCTGTGACTTACTTTCTATTTTTTTTTTTACTGTTGTCTTTTGATGAGAGAAATTTCTTAATTTTAATAAGGTTCCATTGATCTTTTACATTTTTTTCTGTTAGCATATCATGTTCTTTGCAAGGTGTCTTTGACAACCCGATGTCATAAAAATATTTTCTTGTGTTTTACTCTAAATGCTTTATTGTTTCACCTGGTACATTTATGTTTGCAATCCACCTGAAGTAGACTTTTATGTAAGATGTCCAGTTGGAGCAGAAATTCAATTTTGCCAGCACCATTTTATAAAAAGACTATTCATTTCCCACTACACTTCGGCGTATCATATACGGATAAAACAATGTCCGTAGAGTCTGTTCTATTAAAATCTTCACTTTGCCATATTTTTGCTGCTTTAATTGACATCATTTAAAATAAAGATTATTTTTTATATGTAATTCATTATGGCTTATTCTTCCCCAAGATTGTTGTGGATAATTTCCACTTAAATTTTACAATTGCTTAATTTTCACATGCAAAAATAAAATAGTTGTGATGGTTTTAATGAGAGTACACTGACCCTGTAAATCAGTGAGTGAAGATTTGACTTCTTAGCAATATTGAATGCTCTGTTACCTGAAAATGCTATATTTCTCCAATTATTTAGATATTTACATTTTTTGATAGTGACTAGGATTATTCGGTAGAGTTTTTACAATCATTTATTAGAGTCATTGGCATTTATTTAAGATTTTTTGATGATGTTCTAAACTGTATATGTTTCTTAAAATTTTTATTTCTATATGTTCGTGAGTGGCATATAAAAATAAAGTTGAATTCTCTATATTTACACTGTAACTTAAAATCTTTCCAGATCATTTATTAAATCTCATAGTTTCTTTCGATTTTCTATGTATATATCATATTAAATAAAAATTGTGACAGAGTTATTTCTACTTTTATAGTAATTAAACTTTTTATTTCTTTCTTTTACTGATTACAAATAACTCACCATTAAGACTGATGTTTGTTAAAGGTTTATGTAAGTACTCTTTATTAGATTAAGGAAGTTCTTTTCCTATTATAGTATGGTAATGGTTTCTAAAAATCTTTCATAGATCTTGGACTTTATCAAATGCTTTTTTGCACTTATTAAGGTTGCCATTGTTCTATAAACATGGTAGAATAAACTGGTTTGTTTCTGTTTTATAAATTAAGATACAATTTGCATGCAATAGATTGCATACTTTTTCATGCAGTTAGGCAGGTTTTGATAAATCAAATAGTTATGTAAACAGCACCACAAGATATAGTACATTTGTACAATATAAAAAATTTTTTCAAGCCTCATTGGAATCAATCTCTCTACAACGTCTGGCAAACACTTATCTTTTAATGTCTGTGTAATTTTATCTTCACAAATTCTATGTAAAGGATATTATATAGTATGTAGTTTTTTGAGCCTGCCTTCTTTCATGTAGCATAATGCATATGAGATCTATCATGATGTTGCATGTGTTAATAATTGTTCCTGAGTAGTAATTCATTGTGTGGATGTGTCACAGGTTGCTTATTTCAATATTGAGGAAAATGTGGGTCATTGCCCATTTCTGTTAATGAATAAAGTCTCTATAAATATTCACATATATGTTTTTGTGTGAGCATATATTTTCATTTCACTTGAAAAAAAAACTAGAAGTCGGATAGCTAGGTTGTTTTAATTTCTTTAATGATGTTTTTTCAAAGAGCAGAAGTTTTTAATTCTGATGAATTTTAATTTATTATTCTTTGGCATGTGTGTGTTGTACCATAATTTTGGTATCATATCTAAAAAATATACATCAACCAGTCTAATATCGTAAGGGTTTTCTTCTAGATTATCTTTAAAAATTCTAAATAATTTCTGGTCTTATATTTAGATTAATGATTAATTTTTTAGATAGTGTAATGCAGTACTGTCTTAATCACTGTCACTCTATACTTAATTTTTTCACATTCAATCTTTTTCAAGATTGTTCTGGCTATTTCAGTTTATTGCTTTTCCATATAAAACTTGGAATCAAGTAGTTCTTTAATACCAAGACTTTGGCTGAGGTTTGAATAGGACTGCATTAAATCTATAAGTTTGTTTGAGAACAATTAACATCCTAATAATCTTGAAATTCTCAATTCAGGAACATAGTATATCTCCACGTTTACTTAAATCTTCTTTGATTACTTTAATCAGTGTTTTGTAGTTATATAAATCCTGCATGAATTTTGTTAGATTTCGTGTATTTAATGGTCTTTTTTGGAGCTATTGTAAATAATACTAAAAAAAATCAATTTCCAATTGTACATTGCTAATATATAGATATATAATTGATTTTTAGTAATTAATTTGCATTATATGACCATGAAAAATCACTTCTTAGTTCTAGTACCCTTTTGTGTAGATTCTTTAGAATTTTTATATAGGCATCGCGTCGTGAGAATGCTGAAATTTTGTTTTCTTAATCTGCCTGCATGTTATTTCTTTTTCATGGCTTATTGCATTGCATAACACTTCCAGTATAATATTTTATAGGAGTGTTGATAGAAGCCATAATTACCTTGTTACTCTAGAACATGATGTTAGGTGTAAGTTTTTGTAGGTTCCCTTGATTAATTTTATTCATAGTTTTCTGAGAATTTTTTATCAATAAATATTGAAAAATGCAAATGCCTTTTCTTCATCTTTTAAGATAATCTTTGTTCTTTTTAGTCTGTTTATATGCTGAGTTACACTGATTAATTTTAAAATATTGAAACATACACTAATTCTAGAATTCCCATTTGATTATTTTGAAGACTACCATTATCTGGTTATATTTCGCATTATTCATCTTTGTCTTCATTTTCCCCCCTATTTTTAAATATCTTAATCATAGTTTTATTGTCCTTTTTGGTTAAATCCATTATTTGAAAGATTGTGGATTTGCTTCTGTTGTCTGATATTTCTCTTAGATTTTAGACATGTTGCCTGTGTTAAGACATGTGAAGTAATTTCTGATTAAATCTGAAATTGTAGCTGAAAAAATGTAAGGTGAGGTTATCTTATTCCAGAGAGGAGTTTGCCTTTCATTTGCTACACTTATAGATTGGGGGCTGCTTATGTTAATTCTTCCAGAAACTGTTTTGAATAGCGTCTAGCTTTTTCCCTTGGTAAGACCCAGTTACCTTCTCGTTACCACCTGACCCTCCCAGTTTTCAACAGAGAGCCTGTTTTCTTTTTATCTTTTTTCTTTTTAAATTGTTTATTGGGGTAACATTGGTTAATACAATGATATATTTTTTAGGTGTACATTGTAATTTGACACCTGTATATTCTGTTGTGTGATTACCACCCAAAGTCCAGTTTCCTTCAGCTATCATATATTTGATCCCTTTACCCACTTTACCATTCCCCATCCCTCCTTTATGTGACCCCCTTTACCCCGTCTATCTCCCCCATCCTTCCCCACACCCTACCCTCTGGTAACTGCTAGTCTATAGTTCAAGTCCATGAGTCTCTGTTTGTTTGTCCTATTCATTTGTTGCTTTTAGGTTTATATTCCACATATAAGTGATGTCATGTGATTTTCTACTTTTTCAGTCTGGCTTATTTTGCTTAGCATGATTATCTCGAGGTCCATCCACATTGTCACAAATGACAGTATTTCATCTCTTCTTATGACTGAGTAATATTTCATTGTATATATGTGCCACAGCTTCTTTAGCCAATCATCTATCGTAGGACACTTCAGTTGCTTCTATGTCCTGGCCACTGTGAATAATGCTGCTATGAACATTGGTGTACAAATATCTTTTTGGATATGAGTTTTCAAGTCTTTGGGATAAATACCTAGTAGAGGGATTGCTGGATCATATGGTAGATCAATTCTTAGCTTTTTGGGGAAACTCCATACTGTTTTGCATAGTGGCTGTACCAATTTGCAGTCCCACCAGCAGTGTATGAGGGTTCCTTTTTCTCTGCATTTTCTCCAGCCTTTGTCATTACTTGTTCTGTTGATTATAGCTATTCTAACAGGTGTGAGATGGTATCTCATTGTGCTTTTGGTTTGCCTGTTTTCTTTAGCTCCTCTGACCCTTGCTAAGTAGAGAATTCTAATGTTTATCTCAGGAAACTGTTGAAAGTTCCATTCGTTTTTCAGTCTTTTGAAATTTTTTGTCTTCCTATGCTATGTACCTGAGCCCACTCTTACTAGTCTATGTCCGAAGTATGCTATTTTATTTTGAACACCAACAGTATAGTTTAACGATTATATTTTCATTTTTCTGCCCATACCCATAATTAGACAATATCTTCAGGGCAAAAATGGCTGCATATGATCATATGCAGTACTTTTTTGAGGTACTTCACTTTCTGGAATCTTAACCCATCCAGTTCCTAGTTCTCATTGTATCTGTAGCTTTCTACTGTCCTCAAACAGATACTTTGTATTCTGTGTAGTGTTTTGTTTTATCCTCCTCCTTCTTCCTCCTCCTCTTCCTGGTCTTCTTCCTCTTCTTCTTCCTCTTCCTCCTCCTCCTCCTCCTCCTTGTCTTCATCCTCATCCTCATCTTCATCTTCTTTTTCGTCTTCATCTTTTTCTTCTTCTTCTTGTGATTTCTCTCAATAGGAGCACTGGTATGTCACTAGGTACTAAATATCCAAAAGAAGTTTTCTTTCAATAAATTTTTTTGTTTTTTACCATGAGATCAGAGATTTTGTCTACTTTAACACTTTTTCTGATTCTCAGATTATAAACAGTGCCTCAAACATAGTGGACCCTCACTGAATACCTCCTAGGTAAATAAATAACCAGCCTATTTACAGCAAAATAGTCAAGTCCATCAAAATAAAAGTCGTCTCATTTTGAATGTGTTAGTTTAACTGTAGATAACTATATTTTGTCATGATTGTGTCCTAACATTTTTTGGTAATTATAGATTTAGCTTCTGTACAATTTTGATTTTTTGTTATAGTAATAAGAGATATTCTGTCACTATCTTATCTTATTATTGATATTTTAAGAAGAGAATATGAAGGAAGGCAAAAACCTGATATAAACACAGATGTTACTTAGCAAAGATTTTTCTGAAATTATCCAAATTTCCTAAGAAATGTTTGAGTAAATGTAGGTGAGAAGGTAACATTAGAATATCGGTGAGTGTGTTCTCTCCGATAATACATTATAATGCACAAATAACTTATTATCTGTGATTTCTATTGAAATATCTCGATAGATTTTCCCTACATAACCTACTGCAGCAGGAAACAGAAGAGAAAATTGCCTCCTGAAATGCGTTTATTTGAAAAGTATCAGTTAAATTGATTCCCCTGGAGGTGACTAAAATCAAGGGTGGAGATTGACTAGAAATATTATTCACTAAAAGAATAAAAAGATTTTTATGCAATGTTTATTACTATGCCCTGACACAAATCCAAAGAACCTGAACTTCATTTTGAGTCTCTGGGGTAAGCAAGTACTTCTGAATTAGTTATATTATCTTTTATTCGACAAAGAGTATAGCTAGAAAATTAATAATTATCATGAAACAGTGAATTTCCACTTTGAGACTGAGAATACCTTAGTGGGCCCTGGAATCATATCACAATGAGCCCTAAACTTATCCTTTTCTGTTAGGATTTGATCATTTCACATATTCTAAGATGCTGGTGTGGGGGTGGGGGCTATGTGCCTGCCTGTATGTGTGTGAGTGATGCCTATTATTTTACATAAATCTTTACACAATGCCTGGGTGAGATCCAATCTTGCTTTTATTTTCCTTTAATGTCTTTATTCTCACCTTACTGTCACCATCGACATCACTGGCTTATTATTAACTTTAAGACAAAAAAATAAATAAATAAATGACCTTTTCCTAGGTTTAGCAAGTCATAAAAATTCTTGTGAAATGGGTTCTCAAAAACTAGACTATTTTTGTATTACATTTCACAGTGTGAGATAAGAGCTTTAATCTCTCAATCTGAAATGTCCAAATGACCCTGCATTGCTCATTTTAGATTAAAGCTCTAAGGGTACCATTGCCTGTTGCGTCACAACTCCATTCTTCAGCCTTAAAGGGACCAGAATTATTATTTAAGGACATTTCAAAAGGAAAAGCTGACACTACCAAATCAACACATTTAATGAAGTGAGATTACTAGTCACTAAGGTGCTAATGAACTATAAGATTAGCTGCAGCAAACAAAATTTCGGCCCTGTCCCCTCCTGCCAATATCCAGAACTCCAGCTGGAGAGATAAGATGTAGAATTTATTATGTTCCATACTCAGACAGCTGAGACAGATTTCTTCCTCTATAGCTCTATGCTGTCGAGTGGCAGCTGAATCCTGGATCAAAATGAATATGAGGAGAGAGATTTGCAAACTTGATTTTTTTTTGATCATGTTTACAAAGGAGAGTTCTTCCTTATAGTCTTTGAAATATCATAATATATGGTTATATATTCCTAAAAATATTTTTTTATTTTGCCAAATGTCTTCACTACCAGGATTCTGGTTGAACATATAGTATTATTGATTTACATAGAAGAAATATTGCTGAATTTTCTATGCCTGTATGGGGAAAAAAATCATGATGAAATTAAAGAAACAAAATCCAGCAATGACTTGGATATTGTCAAAGAAACTGCACAGAATACATCGTCCCTTAACACAGCACAACACACACACACACACACACACACACTCTGCCCCACCCTGAGACTGGCTAAAGGAACACTATTCTCTGTCTCTATGCACATTAAGCAAATAATTTGTTTTGTCGATGCATTGTTTGCCAACTGCCTATATCAGAGCATGGTGGTAGACCAACAATGTGTGGATTAGATGCACTAAATGTGTACATATTATGTTCACAGGGAAATGTAAAGAATGAGAAAAGAAGGAAAAACTAAGGATATTGAGCAAAAAAGTGAGTCAGGGAGGGAAAGACAGTGAGAGAAGAAGGGAGGAAAACACATGATACAAGGGTTTTAATTGGTCTATTAATCAAGGATAGAGCCATGGCCTATTGATCAATTTAACACATTAGGTAGCAGTTATGCACATATTTGAAAAAATATACCTTGTAGTCTATTAATTGTGTTTGTCTAAAGAATTGTTGCATGATCAATTTGGCTGCAGCAGTCAGTATTGATCAGAAACAGACAAATTGGCTCTACACCAGCCCAGTTTATTTGCTCACCTACAGTGTATAAATGGAGCCTATTTAAAAGTGAAAGTTAAGTTATGGAAGGGTTCAGTCCATTAAAATAAAAACAGAAAAACTTTTTGTAAGACAATTAAGTTGCTAATGCAATTTCATGATCTAGTCTGTACCAAATGTATAGTATTATAGTGCTTGAATGGTAAATGTGCTATGGAGAATGCAGCTTACTCACTAATATTATGAAAGTAATGCTTGTCATCCTGCTTCATCTTATTCACGCCTGCTCCACCGGAACTGTGCTCGAGGAGCATCACCATAAGGTTGCTTAAAATCATAACTTCAACACATTCTGGTTAAGGAGATAGAGAACAAGTTCAACACATTCTCCCTATGGGATCAGAGAGACTTTGCAAGAATTCAATGGTTCAGTTATTTTCATCCTCCTGGAGGAAATTCATTGTCAACAGCACTTTTTTTTTTTTTTTTTGTACAATTTGCTTGCCTCTTACCCTTTGTTCTTTCTATAAGCCTCCTTTCTTTATATTTTCTGTATCTGCTTTTATTACATCTCTAGCTGGCTGTGAATCCCAGCTTCTTGTCTAAAGAAAAAAAAGCAAAAAAACCCTTACCTCTCTGAATTTCCCTATATCATATCCAAAAGGGAATGCCAAGTAAAGCAATTCCAGAGTTGGAACTAAAGAACAGGTAAACCATGCAGCAAGTGAGAGCTATAATTTGTACCTGGTATCAAGGAATGCTTGTGTTTTCTCGTAGCAATGTAAACAATGATAACAAACCTTTGCCTTTCTACACTTACATTTTTCTTGTGCTATGTGTATTTTAGAAACAATCTCACACCACTGATCCTTTCTAGAATAGAGTATAAATACATACATATATACATACATACATACATACATACACACATACATACACACATACAAAGATTTGACGGTTTTAGAATTTTCAAAGACCTGTATAGTTCATCCTGACAACTATCTCCACTTAAAAACAAAGTTAGTGAAATTCAGAGAGACTACCTAACTCCAGATATGATCTTTTGGAGTTTATAAATTAAAGTCTTCTAGAAACTGAAGTATTTTTGATGAACTTGCATAAGTTTAATAGTTCAGCTACTTTCAGCTTTTGTGAAAAAGCCCAAAGTTTTGGAATGACACATAAGACTTTATCACCATCTGTCCACTGGCTCTATTTTCCATCAGCCCTCACCTTTCTATCTGTGTTTTCCAGGAACATCAAATTATTATTTAGTTCTTAAAGTTGCCCTACCTCTGACAGGCCATGAGTTGTGCCTGTCCATCCCTTCCCTCATCTAACACAGTTTCCCTTTTTTAAAGTGATTATGAGTCCAGGACCTGTGGCAGCTGGTCTAGGTAAAAATCTCATCCTGCAACTTCCAGTTGTGTGATTTTGGGTAAACTATTTAAGTTTTCTGTGCCTCAGTGCCCTCATTCATAATATGAGGATGGTAGTAGAGTTGCTTGTGGACTAAAAGATTTAATCTATCAAAAACACTAAAACACTTGATTGGTTTCAGAGTCCAAAAGAATACCCCAGTTTTGTACGTCATGCATTTCATACCACGTGGTACTAGGTCCTGACTTTTTCCACTTTGTCCAATTTGCGGACTTCATAACTATTTTCTCTTCTAAATTTCCTCTGCTAGTATGATATAATCCAGGCCCTCATCACTGATTGGTTAATTTCTGCAATTTTCTCTTACACGTTCTTCCTGACACGTAGTTTCTCCCCATCTAAGGTATACAGTCTTCGCCAGTTGTCTTTCTAAACTGCAAATCTGATCATTGCACTCAGTTGCTTAAAACTCTTCAATAGTATCCCATAGCTTTCAGCTTACATAAGGCTCTGCATTCTTAAATCTCTGCTTTGCCCTCTAATGTCATCCGACTACGTGTAACTTTATCTCCTAACTTGCAGAAAGTTCTAAACAACAGTTGATGAATGGAGGAACAAAAGTTTGATGGCACGGAGTCATAGTATAAGCATATCCACTGGACACCATAGAATGCTGTCCCTTCTAGATCTGGTTTTTGTGAACAAAGACCCAGTTTGTGTCCTAGGCAGAGTTAGAGATGGAAGTTGTATCGCTGGAGTATGTTTGCTTGGAGAGTAATCAGATGCTTTTATCATCCTTTAAAGACCAGTGATCGCAAGGATCATCGGAAGGGAAAGCTGAGGAGGCTACAAACTGTGTCCTTCCTCCTTACACTGTTTACTTTTACTTGCTTGTAGACTCACTACCTTGGGGAGTTATAGACTTCTATGACACTCCTTCAAAATATAGGCATTATATTTCTCTGACTTTTAAAAACCGAAGTATAAATACATACAAAAAGTACAAAAAATGAAATCAAATCTACAGTTTGTGCATTTTTTTTCCCATTTGTCTTCATCCATGAAATCACCATCTAGATTGAGATAAACATTTGAATCACTCAAAAGTATTTTCTGATGCTTCCTTCTTCCCAGTCAGCACCCAGCCACACTCCAGAGGTAATATTACTATTCTGAATTCTTCCAACATTAGTCAATTTTGACTCTTTCTAATGTATATTCTTTGTGTCTGGCTTCTTTCATGCTACAAAACATCTATGAGATGTGTCCAAGACGTTTTGTGTGTCAGCAGTTTGTTCCTTTTTATTGCTGTGTACTATCCCGTTGTATAAATATACCACAATTTGTTTTTTCCAGTCTTCAATTGATGGACATTTGGGTTGTTTCTAGTCTGAGGCTACAATGTATCAACATTCTTGTATCTGTCTTTTGGTGAACATAGACATTCATTTCTATATTCATTTATATATGTATATACATAGGAATAAAACTGTTGAATTATAGGATCCTATGGCTTTTGATATTTTGATTTTTGCATATTTCCTATATCCTCTCTACCTACTCTTTTAACCATTAACTCTGGCAACTCTATTATTACATTATATTATTATTTTTTCATGATTATTTTCCTTTTACACAATTTCAATGTCTCTTTAACTAGATACCTAATCTTGAACAACTAAAAAGTCAAATAATACAAAGAGATATGTACAGTTTCTTAGTTCAACATTTGGAGTTTTAAAATTTTTTCTGTCTACTTTATAAGAATATTTGGAAGCATTGCAAGACACTTACATATACCATCAAAAATTCAGTATTTTGGAAATTTTTCTGGGTACCTTTTTACCATTTGTTTTTGACCCGTTTACTAAAGTGACTGTGACTGCAACTATCTTGAGTTTTTTAGGTTGATTAGATTGAATATTTGATAGGTTAATGCTCCTTATATATACCGTATATATAACTATCTTTCCAGGTATTCAGCTTTTTTCAGTGCTTGTTCTCATGGGTGGGGGACGGGGCGTGGGGACCATCCAAATTAACACTTGCAGTTGTATTGTGAAGCACATCTCTTAGATTTCTAGCCTCAATCCTTTGCATCTAATTCCAGGAGCTAGGCAAAATAGTCAGACTTCTTAGCAACCTTCACTCCCTTCATGGCTTCAAAATAACAGGATTTATGTCTTTGTGATTCTCTGATTTGCTACAGAAACTGCTTTAATGACTTCTGAAACGAAATCTCACATTTCACTTTAGCTATAGCATGTTTGAAAGGAAAACATGAGAACTGAAGAATGCTTCAGCAGAATTTGAAATAAAAGAGAAAAAACATGGCTTTTAGTGTTAAGATGCCAGATAATAGTGTTTCTTTGTTCTTTCTGGGAAATGCAAGTGATAAATATGAGAGACAGAATGAAGCATATGATAAACATGAACAAAATCTGAAGGAGGAAAGTAATCTTTGATGCTGCTGATAGTGGCAATAAAATCCCATCTATGCTTACATGTAAAATGAGAACTCCTTACTAAAATATGTGGAATATTAGAAATAACTCAGAATTTAAGTTTAAGCTTCATTCATATGTAATAGAACTTTTCACACGGAACCAGAGATTGTCTCATAAAAATAATTCATTCCCTTTGATTTACCCAGGACAAAATATGATCTTTCTTTCCTGGTTATCAATCTAGCAAGAGCTTTGTCTAATCTCTAATTTGTATAAGGGTCAAACCAATACTTCACACAAGTATTTCTGATGTCAAGTTCTCAAAAGAGTTTTTATGTGTCATTGCCTTTTCACTATCTGCCTCCAACCCATCATAACTTTACTGCTAAGAAGTGGCAAGGTATCTCCACACCCTTTAAGGGAATTCTGAGAGACCAGGTAACTCAGAGACCACAGAATGCTTTTTAAAAATTGTTCATATCAGTGAAAGCTTGGAGTCTAACATAGATCTGACAATTTTCTAATTTAGCAAGGTACTTACTTTTTCTGTGTTGCAGTGATTTGTCTCAGAGCAAATACTATTAGAGGTTTAACTAAGAGGTAGAGTGCTGTCATTCCTGCATGTTTTGCTGGTGTCCTTCTCCTCGTGAAAACAATGTTGGCATGGAAATCAGAAAGACTGACAGTCCCCTTGAGTCCTCTCTACTGGTGATGTGATTGTGTTTGGATTATATAGTCTGTGATCCTTGGTTTCCCCTATCTATAACATACAAATAAACATACCCTCCCTTAACAGAATTGTGGTGAGAATTAAATTAATGACAAATATAGAAACCCCAACAACATAATATGCATCATAGTATTAGCCCCCTTACTTTTCCAGTTTAACTTAATTTCATGTGTTTAAACTTCTGACAGATGCAGGAAAAATGATCTGACTTTGGAGGGCAATGTACAATAGACAAAAGAAAAAAGGAAGGCAGAGATTGGAGTCACGCAAACTCAGGGGCTCCACCACTGACTGTTGAAAGTTGATCTACCTTTTCGAGTCTTAGTTTTTTCAGCTATAAAACAGAGATAATAACTACCTTAGAGGGTGGTTCCAAGGATCAAAGGAGATGATGTGCGAGGATGTTTTTGGTATGAAGAATTTTGTAGGGACTTAAAAATTGTATAAATATCTTCTATAATAGGAATAAAAAAAAACTCTGGAGATATATATATAT